>NC_044061.1:9972382-10004882 GCF_902167405.1 Gadus morhua
TTATCCTATATAAACAATAATTAACTGTGTGTACTTCTGCGTCTTGATACAAAGAAGTATGAAGTTATAAACGGTGGTCTGGAGAACATTGCACTGCAACATAAGGTCTCCTGACTCCACATGCTGGACAATGTACATTCATCGAGGGTATTGGTCACCAAAGGCCTTGTCTAATCAGGGTACATTGAATTCTACAGATCAGCAATACACGTTTTAACATTAAGAGTGTAGCAGGAGTCTATGGCGGCCAGGGGTTCCAACTCCAACTCAGAAGCCTGAGTGTGGCTTCCCCCCTCCTTGCTTATTATCTCCTGCAAGGAAACACGTTGGGGAGAGCAGTGAAAGGTCAGGGAGGGGCTAATGAATAAGTGGAAGAAACAGGCCAACGGCAGGAAGACATTGTCCTCAGAAGGAAAACAAGGACTGTTTAGCTCAACTGTGGGGTCAATAATAAGCATAAACAAGAGGCAACAGTGGTTATTGGTTACTCTACCCTTTGCTGATACATTTTATTTTTTCCGATGCTGTATTTCACAGTGCTATCATGTTGCTGACCTTTTATTAAGTTCAAATAAAAAATGATTTTTTTTTGTGCAAGGTCTGAATGTGTCCCATTTTCAGACTCTCAACTGTCAATCGGCTGACTACAGTGGTGAAATGTGTTTGGTTCAAAGCCATGTGCTTATATGTATCTTTGCTGCTTTTCAGGCCTTCAGCTGCCTTGTATTAGTCCCCTGAAAACTCTCCATGTGAACATCAGATTGCATCATGGGTATTATTATGGTGATACTCCGACATATTGAGAGGACTCAAGAGAGTCCTCTCAATATGGCGGAGTATGACGTAAGCCCCACCACTATGATAATGACATTGTTTGGAATGAATGAGGTCATGTAATGCTCATGAATTGCTCATATTGGAAATAATAAAAGGCATTCTTTATTATTCCTTTTGAGTCTGTCTGATAAATTGCCTCTTTTCTTTTTAAACTGATTCTTTCCATCCATTATTACAAATGTAAGCAGTAATATGTTGGTGTTTGAAATGCCGTTATCATACTTCATAATTACCTTTTCATACCTGTCGAATATACTGTATATGTAAATGCAATTGACATACAGAGAAATAATGGAGGCTAGACCATAAACAAATATTTTAAAAAAAAATTGCACCTGCACACTGTGCAACCACGAGAGTGACTGCAGTTACATTTTTCTAATCATATCTCTGAATTTAAAACTAAACTGTGTGTCCCTCATATGCTCCTGTGTATTTGTGCATTTTAGGCATTATATCCAAACGCAATGCAATATGCGGTACTTGTTACAAAAATGTGAAATTACTTTTTGCTGGAACTTTTCCCCTTGACATAATTTAAGAGTGAATGCATGTCTTTCCATTATCTCCTGAAACTTTAGGTCATTCACAGCCACTAATTGCTGTCTTTCCTTCATATTGAATCTATCGCTGCTTCACTCTGCACTCTCTCCCTCTCTTGCCCTCAGTAATTATTAATGCTCTCTCTCTCTCTCTCTCTCTCTCTCTCTCTCTCTCTCTCTCTCTCTCTCTGTCTCTCTGTCTCTCTCTCTCTCTCTCTCTCTCTGTCTCTCTCTCTCTCTCTCTCTCTCTCTCTCTCTCTCTCTCTCTCTCTCTGGGGAATAGCTTTGCCTGTTCTCTTCCCTGTGTCCTCAAAACTCAATCCAGGGTAAAATCAATAGAGAATTTGCTCCGACCACTAAAAAGTTTCCTCTCAAAATTCTGATTAACCTTCAAAGCGAAAGATTTGTGGATGAGGGGGTTTGAAATATCGAATGTAATGTCCATCCAGAATTAATCAATTTAACCTTTTTCTGTACGGCAAGGCTCAGGCAATTGATCCGTCCAAATCTAGACATATTTATCAACACTGTTACACCACCCTCTCACACTCACTTGATTCTCTCACGCTCCCTCATTCACACATGCACTCAAATTCATATAGACACACATAGACCCTCCCTGCTGTGGCAGCAAGTGAGGCAAAATAACACTCCACAACCCAATCACTTCTCTGGCTCACTATACACCACTGTCTACTTTATTCTACTTCCACCCCCCCCCACCCCTTTGCTCTGCTCCCTCCTCCTCCTCCCCCTCCTCCTCCCCCTCCTCCTCCTCCAGGTTGGTTCGGTTTCTCTTTCTCTTTTTGGACCATCGTAACTCCACTGAAACAAGGGCTGTGGATGCTGAATTGCGTTGACCTTTCCCATTGTGGCTTGTTGTTGCCGTGTGTGGTCTCTGTGAGGAGATGGGTTAGGCTCTGGAACAAGAGAGGGTTGTTGTTGTTTTGGGAAATAAATAAAGGCTTTTGGTGGGGGATTCAAAGTCTTGCTTGTTTGTGTCAGCGGTGTCTTGTCCTGGCATTGTACGCACAAGATTTGTTTTCTTAGCTTTTGCATCAATTAGGAATCTATTCAACCATAATGTGGTTAGGATATACACCTCGGAGAAGCACAGGAACCAGGCGAATAAGCTTTCTTTAAGACACAATTTTTACTGTACAAAATGTTTTATAGTTTTCACAAAATACATTTAGAAAGCTCCATTTTAAATAAAATTGAATTGAAATATTCAAGAGACAGCGTGTGTTTTTTATCTCTAGACGTAGCATTGCTCAGACATAGACCCAGTGTACGCGTCAATGTTCTACGCACACACACACACACGCACACACACACACACACACACACACACAGAAATGAAAGATGCAGAACTCAGAGAGAGCATGACAGACAATGCTAGAAAAAACCCTTCCCATGGTCTTCAGGTATAAATAGGGACCGCCGCTTCACAGTGCAGTCCAACCAACGCCAAGCCAATGTAATTGAACAGAACTCGTTTACAAAATGCTGCAACACAAGACTAATATTCTCCTCTTTCAAATAAAAAGAAAAAAACAAAAAATAAGCATTGTTTACGCGATGAAATACAAAGGCTTTGGTCTGTTTTACAATCAACAATGATTAAATCTGATATGTACTTGTAAACGACTGCCAAACACTTATGTTTTAACTTTGTCAAGCAATGTAATCATAATTATAGGAATTAAATATTTCTAGTCGCACAAATCTTTTGACCATAGGACACTATAATACAACTATACCTAAGAGACAATTGTACCTGACCCTAAAGAAATGTATTATATGATGCATGAGACATTTATAGAATATTCTCAGGGATACAAATGAAATCAACTTTTATTGGAGAGGAATCCTTCGGGAAGGATTCCCAGGGAAGACACGTACTTTACATTTTGACATAAACAAACTGGGTTATATCCAAGACGCAGTCTACCATATACAGACTACAGGCGTTCCCCACCCCTGCCTCCAACAGGAACTGTTCTTTACTGTCCTCTAAGATCCGGTCGAACCACCAAAGCAGGGCTCTTAGCAGGGGGGCCCCTTCGTACGCACGTCACAGCGTCGTTGCGGGCCCCCGGTGATTGGCATCCATGTCAAATTAGCCCGCGTACGCCCCAAGGCTCGGGTCAACAGTTTGTTTTTGGACCATGGTATTCACTCCAGCATCACAGCCTCAGTGGCGGAACAGAGTTTGAACTTTCTTTGCTAAGATCCATACGGCAGAAATAAAACAAATAAATAGTTTTTAGTTTTTTTTTCATTTTGTTTTTTCATTTGTTTGTTTTTTTTTCATTTCGTTTTTTTTTTCGGTTTTTAACACAATAAGAGCCTTCCCTCCAGCTTCCCCTCTAAAATGATATGCAACAGCATCCAAGACCATGCAAAGTCTGGTACAAAGTCTCGATATAAGCAGTTTTTTTTTTAAGATAGTCACGGCAGAGTCTCAGGCGCTCTTCTCGGCAGCGAACCCAAGACCAAAACAAGGTTGGCTAGACGTCCATCTAGTATCAGTACTTGATCTTGCTTGTTGTTTTTTTTCTCATATTAACATACAAATGGCCATTTACAAACACACCAGAAGAGAGAAAAAAAAAGGGGGGGGGGGGAAACATTGACTGAAGTTTTTTGAAATAGAAAAAAAAATGGAAAACATACATTTTTTGTTCCATAAAAATGTAACAACGGGCACTTTACAGAGGTCCATTTCTCTCTTCCTTGTTGTTTCTCCCATCGTTGTGCACGTCCCTCCAGCACGTCGCAGCGGTGGGGGCGCCATGACAGCCACACCGTCCCCCGACCGGAGACCAACGACAAAACAAGGCCCAGCTTTCCAAAGTTTCTCTCCCAAAGTCTCCTCCTCCTCATATCCACTGTCTCTCTCTCCTCACATCGTTGGCAGTTCTCTTGTGTATGAGTGAGGAACATATTCTGGAGGGCGATGATGGAGCTGGGGGGATTGTAGTGGGGTGGGGGGTATTAGGGGTTGGGGGTTGGGGGTTTGGGGGGGGGGGGGGGGGGATGGTGTGGGGGCTTGTTACAGGGCAAAGTAGCTCTTCTCTCTACTGTAGTCTTGACCAATACTGAGACATGTCAGGTTCGCCCCCTGGGACCTGCACAGGGACAGACACTCCAGGAGAGATGAGTCCTGCAAAGGGAGAGAGACCGGGAGGGAATGACATCAGTGAAAAAGGTGGAAGTCAACAGTGGTCCAATTTGAGTGTGCTGTGTGGATGGCCGTGCTACGGCCGTGCGGAGCAGGGCCCGCTGTAGCCCTCGGCCTTGTAACAAGAAGGGCTGGCTAATGGACGGCAGAGCCGGCAGAGACTGTAATGAGTCACAATGTTCCGCGGATGGTTACGCAGTAATATGCCAGCGAGCTCGATAAATTGGGGCTACGGCGATGGCATTTAAACGGAGGCAGTACAACAGCAAATGAATCAAATTAATTAGCTATTAAGCACAGAGGAAATTCAGCTACGCATGATTAACTCTTCGAGACTATAACCAGTATGTATGGCCCTCGGTAACAGTATTCTAATGGGGTGAAACTAAACTATTGGCTTGAATAGTTGGAGTGACATGATGGCTTTGGGTTGGAAATTAATTTGTTTCAATTATGCATCTGGGGGTAAGAAACTGCAATGTGAAGATATGGATCCAAGAGAATAAGGAGATGTTGGAATGGAACTAAATATGGACAAGAGTTGCTATGAAACATAATGAATGGGTATGGTTATTTAAAGGTAGCCAGTTTACGTTTAACTATGTAGTACCCCTGAATTAAAGGAAAGGTGGCAGACGTTTTACCAGGATGTGTACTTTTTATGTTAACTTTTGCTTTGTCATTTGTAAAGTGTGTTGGTAAACAAACTTTTCTGCCTACCTGTTGAGGTGGTACCAGAAGATGTCATTGATTGGCTGTTCATATGTGCCTGCATATGAGGGGGCGTGTATGTTTCGTAGCTCCGCCCATTCACAGGCGGACTTGTAGGCAGCATGCAGGAATAAGAGGAGGTCTGGCTGGGCTATAGGTGGGGAGAGAATGGGAGGTTAGCTTTGCCAACCATCGTTCAGCTCAGTACATCTGTGCCGTATATATAAGCCTTGAGAGACACTGATGTCAATCAGTGGCGTCAGATTCTAAATTATTACGTTTATTGTAATTGTGTGAGGAGGGACATTTTTATTTAGTTGAGAAAGAATTATAGGAAATAATAATAAACATCATAAATCCAGAGTTGTTGTTTTTTCCTCAATGTATCTCCATTTGACCAGGACACTGAAATATGCTAATTGGAGTTGAAGTCTAGTCTTTACATAGACATGTTAAATAGAGAGAAACTTATACGGCGGATGATTACTTACTTGCATAGGTAGGTTGTTGGACATGGTGAAGCTCGGCATGGGAGGCAGCGCACTGTAGGTGTTCGTGAGTGCTGTGTCAGGTCTACCCAGCATTGACCCCGAAGTGAAAGACACTAAGGATAGGGGATTAAAAAGTGGTTACCATAAGCTAGAACCGAACATGCTTCAGGGGAATGCAGCGCTTCATTAGCGCTAAGTAATGCGCGCGGGTGATGGCTCTTTTGACAGCCCCCGTGAGTTATGACAGATTTGTGGCTTCGGTGATTGACGTTTAAGCTTCACTTTTACTACTGCGGTTTTTTGCCGTCGCTGCTGATTTGCTGAGCTCAGTTTTAGAACGCAGCACACATAAAATATATGAAATATATATATATAGGCTATAAATTCAAATATCGATATAAAAATGACTGTAGTCATAAAAATGGATTCAAGTCACAATAATGACACCCATAGGCCTACAATAGAATAAATAAAAGAATACAATTTAAGAAATAAACTTTTATTTTGTATAGGCCTAGACTTTTACATAGGCTTTTCATAAAGGCCTGAAATAAATCATAGGCCTATATATGACGAGCTAAGTTCAAGGAACAGTGCTGAAGGGTTAGGGTTAAAAAAAAAAGAGGAAAGAAAAGGGAGGGGGCCCCCTACCTGGCGTGGCGGGCTGCGGGATGGCCTGGTAGACGCTGGTGCTGAAGCTGCTGCTGATCGGGATGTGACTGGAGGAGTTGTTGGCCTGGCGACGCTGATTCCGGAGCTTCTCCTCTCGCCTCCACTTTGCTCTCCTGTTTGAGAACCATACCTGCGGGGGAATTTAGCGTTCAGTCGGACATCCTTCACACCCTTTGCAATGAGTTCGCAAGTTGGATTGAGATTTATTTATGCAGGCTATTTATTTATTTATTTATTTATTTAATTATGTTTAGAGGAGATGTGCATGTCCATCGTAGGCCTATACTCACTTGTATTCTTGCTTCGGGCAGGTCGATTTTCGCTGCTAGTCTCTCTCTCGCAAAAACATCCGGATAATGAGTTCGTTCAAATTCTGTAAATTGAACAGCAAACGGTGTCAGTGAAACTACAGTGAAAAGGCCTGAATGCTTAAATTTAAACACTGCCAAGCCGGGGCCCTAATGGCCTGGATAGCCTCACGAATGTCTGGGATGAATTAATTACATATTCACTGAGTGGTGTTTAAAGGGGGTATGGCATTCCGACCTTTTTCCAGCGCTTCGATCTGCTCCTGGGTGAAGGACGTGCGGTTCCTCTGTAACTTCCTTTTCAACTGGAGTCGCATCTGCGTCTCGTCCGAGTCCTCCCCGTTGGAGCTGATGGAGTTCGTGTTTTCCCCTGCACCGTCCTGTTGTTGGCAACCGTCTGCAACAGAGCAACACAACCCGGACGTTAGACACGAGGCATGGCATCACTGGGCCTCATCAATGTGTTCAAAAATGACTTATGGTGAATCAGCACACGAACAGCTGGACGCATGGGTGATATGAATAAACACAGAATGTAATAAATAAATGAAATGCCTCAATAAATAAATACATAACTGATAACACAGTTCGTTAAAAGAAAAAACTGTTTGGTAGCCTTTTGGTGGGGTCATGTTTTTTTTTAATAAAAGGTCAACATATTCAGGCTAATTACCTGGATTAACAAGTGTAGGGTTGATTAACACCAAATCTGGAGCGATTAGGCCTACTGAGATTAGAATAAAACGATAATAGGCCTATAGGCAGCAAGGCACTTTGTCTAAAAACAAATACCTATAGGTCCCATTCAAAGAGCCAGGCTGCTATGAACTGTTTATAAAATATTGTGGGAAACATAGAAAGGTTGCACCAATTTATCGTCTCCCCCCCAAAACAATGCCTTATGTCCTCAATGGCTTAAGAGAAACGTGACAATATGCGGCCGGCCCCTTTTCACCGCCTATGAAATGTATTAAAACCCGAAACTCTCTAGCCCTTTTTTACTTTAAAGCACACCCAACGCTTCAATGGTCGTCCCCCCATATGGGCGGCGGTATACAGCCATTGAGTTGACCACCAACTTGTGAATAGTAGAAGACGCTTTTCACAATGATACAATGCCGTTATAGGAGTAAGGGAAACCATTAAACTATGGACACAGCGAGGGACGACCAGCGAAACCTTTCGCGGGGCCGTAATATATGGGAGGGGGCACTATTGGAGCGGATGACAAAAGGATTCTCTCTCTCTTGAGGCGCGCAGGGCTATAGTCCTCCTGCATTGTGTTGCGTGGGGATCCCAGTCAACAGGACTTTTGAGTATAGTGTGTTAACCCTTATCCACTACCATCATTAATCACGTCCCCCGGCCGGCGACATGCCAGTCAGGATTTTTGTCTTCAATTGGAAACAAATGAGTGAGGAGAGAGCATGCAAGGCCCCTGAACAACCCAAATAAGGCCAATCTATTCACTGCTCCTGGTTGTGCGCGGTAGGGCCCTGAAGGCCCTTCAGTTTTTACAGGGCGAGGCTTATCGACTAATGTCTGTCTTGTTGTTGGACATCATTATCACGCCGAGAAGCTAATGCGAAATTAAGCAGGCCTGTGCGTGCTCGTGCGCGCATGTTTTGATGCAATAATTTGACAGATTGTGTTTCTGTGGAAACCCCAGGAACAGGTTGCGTTTAATGTCGTTTTAAAATGTCTAGGAATGGATAGATCTTCGGATTTGGAGATCATTAACTATCGTTGTTATCCAGTGGGATTTTCGACTGAAATAAGCCCAGGCCTTTGCATGTTAAGGAACATTACCAGGCGCATCGGGATAGTTTTTGCAGGCCTAATTTATTCAACTAAAATCACTATATTCTATCCTCACCAGAATATGGGGGAGAAATAAAAAAGCTTGGCGAAGAAGAAGAAATGTTTGGATATAGCAAGCCCCATTTGAGAATATGTGAATGTTAATACTTGCTTTACATCTTTGCTGCAGAATATTTTTGGCAGTATTTCCTCTATAGCCTGTGAGCAGGCTATTTGTTTCTTCACTACGGATAATCCATAAAAAGGAGTGAATGTGCAGCCTATTATCTGTCTGCCAGACCCACTGACGCTCGGTTGGGATTTGTTTTCTTTATAAAAGCGCTGGGAAATAAACTCATTCTTTAGTATCACGATGTCTCGGTCAGTGAGGCGGAAAAGCGGCAAAAGAGATACCGAACCAATTGCGGCACCTTTCAGCTGCAGAGACCAGATCAAAACACTCTTGAGAAACCGCTTAAACTGAAAGAGAAAGTGAGAAACTAAATCCTATAGACGGGATTTAGTGCTATATAGCCGACCCAGGCAAAAGAGAAAGAGATAAAAGACAAAATCGGAGAGTTTTTATTCGCCCCACTCTCGATAGAGTTGTCAATGGGCCCCCGTCATTCTCTATGTAACCATTATATATGGTTACTTAGTTCTCGTCAGATGGACAACATATTTTCGTTGCCCCAGAACAACAGTGTCCTCTAATTGCAGATGAATTTAAGACAAAACGATTGTATTATTAATTGTATTATTATTAGGCCTATTATTATTATTATTGTTATTATTATTATTATTATTATTATTATTATTATTATTATTATTATTATTAATTTTGTCAATCTTTGCTTATAATAGCAAGTATATACAAAAAAAGTATCATATATATTTATGTGTTTCGATTATTTTTTTTAACTGCAATATGCACAAAAACGAAAGCAAACATCGAAATTGGTTTAAAATAATAATAACACTACCACAACTAATAATAATAATAATCATTATTATAATATTCATAATATTAACTCTAATTATCATTTGTATTCTTTATGTTGTTCTAATCAGTGTTTAATTATGATTTTGTAATGGCTGCAGACAAAATTTGAATAATCACAACATAGAAAAGTAGAAATCATTCCCCTGATAGCCTTGATCCATGAAACGGCCCTAAAATGTACAGGTGCCATTGTAAGAACCACATAACTCTGCTTGTACGAGGCCTGTATGGCAACGAAAGGAAGAAAAAAAACACTGAACTTTCTGCAGTGCATGTACTGCCTCTCTTCCATGCTCATGCATGTTGCCATAACGCGAGACAAAGCCCTCCCTAATGAGCAATTACACACATCGCAAACTGTTCCCATAACCCATCATTGCGTGTGAAGGGAAACATTCCTTTGTGCTGGGGATCCCAGCACAAAGCCCCAGCAGCCTCTTCCCTCGTCAGAGGGAAGGATGAACCAGGATGGACGGACACCTCTGCTCAAAGCGCCGGCTGCTGTCACGCACATCCCTGTTTGGGACAGTGCAGCCCTTTCAGACCGCCCAGGCGTACTGCCTCTCCTTCCATTGACTCATCCTGCTCCAGCTCGGAGCATTAACGGGCCAGGCTGCCAGGAGACTACGCACCAACGCCAGGACGGAAAGGGGGTCGAGATCCGCCAGATATGGTTGGTGAGAGAATGGGGTCGCACTACGGATAAACTGTATGACAACATACAGTCTGACCGTACACGTTAGCACAGAGCCCATGTTGACCTTTTGATTGCATAATGTGGATGGTGAACATGCATTGTGCATGAGAGAATATTATTGTATTATTAGTTGAGACATATGGCGATAGCCTTAGAGGGAACTTAGCCAATGTTTGTTTTCAACTGGCATATGAATGCACTGAATTCAGTTACATCAGAGAACTTATGAAGCCCCCTCTGGTTCTCGTACCGCCCCGCAATACCAGAACCTCTGTGTGTGTGTGTGTGTGTGTGTGTGTGTGTGTGTGTTTGAGTCCAGTCTCCCATGCATGCAGCTGTGTGTGGCTATCCATCCTTGCGGCCCACCCTACCCCCCACCCCAGCCCTCCCCTCTCCCTTGTGTGATAGTGATGCTCACCTGGGTTGGGCTGTCCTGGCACCGACGTTCCGGGGTACCAGCCTGGCCGGGTCCCCCAAGTTCCTGTCTGACCGTTGAGCATCCTCAGCTTGTCATACATGCCATCTGCACCCATCTGTTGCTTCTCACTAGCCAGGTTGCGTAGCACTCTGTTTATCGACGAGACCTGTGAATGGCCGATGGTACAGTCTTATTGAAGTGAAAGGGAAAGTGAGTGATCACTGGGGGCATCTGGTGTTGTGGCTTGTACAGGTGCAGGCGACCAGGAAAATAACAGACAGGTAGAGTGGGACACACCTGTGTGGGTGGGTGTGTGTTTGTGTGTGTGTGTGTGTGTGTGTGTGCATGTGTGTGTGTGCATGTGTGTGTGCGTGTGCGTGCGTGTGTGTGTGTGTGTGTGTGTGTGTGTGTGTGTGTGTGTGTGTGTGTGCCTGTGTGTGTGTGTGTGTGTGTGCGCCTGTGTGTGTGTGTGTGTGTGTGTGTGTGTGTGTGTGTGTGTGTGTGTGTGTGTGTGTGTGCGCGTGTGTGTGCGTGTGTGTGCGTGCGGGTTTGGGCGTGTGTGCAGTGGTGCATTGTTGTGTGCGTGTGAGCACATGTGCGTGTACTGTAAAAACCAAAACAAATGCTTAACATAAATATGCTGAACATTTTGTCAATTGCAATTTTGGTAAATTGTGGGATAATATCATGCAGGGCTATCCTTACAATACAGACAGTCCATGACGAAATAGTTAGCTGATCATTTTTCCAACAGCTGCATATGAGAAGTCATTCCATGTAAATAATTCAATCATGCAACACATTTTACAGTGATATACTCACACTTGGTATGTTGTCGTTGGTGCAGACTCCCTCTGACAGAAGTCTGTCCCGGATCTCCCACGCGAAGATAGACGGACACTCCCGCTTGTACTGCGCAATTTTACCGACCACCTCTGGAGTGGCTACCCTAGGCTTGCTACCGCCTATTGCTCTCGGTCGTATGGAGCCAGTTTCATAGTATCTGCCCAGAATCTTGCTCACACAACCGTTGGACACCTAAATAGGAAACAAAAGACACAATTCACATACATTATTTAGGACAATTTGCGAAAAAAATATAATTTCGTCAAACAATTATAAGCTTACGTTTTCATTGTCCAGCACTTGGACTTTTGCACCATCATGGGTCTATAAACACAGAAAATATGCCTTGAATGGTATATTAGGCACCCTACTGCAGACCGGCTCTTCTTATAAGAGCAGGTGGACTTTTAAGCCTACCATATTTTTGGTCGTAACATTATGTGTCAAAATGCGTAGGCCCATTTTATTATAAGGCTCTATTACGCCTCTTTTTAAGAACAGTAATGCTTTAATAAAAAAGGTGTACAATACTTTACCGAATACTGAACCTTTACATGAAGCAATTGTCGGACATATTATGCACAATTTAACGAATGTTTTTATAAACGTGCAATGACAAAAAAAAAGAAATCCGTGTGTTTTTTTTTTTTTTTAAACAACGAATTAAATGCAGAGTGCCCAAGTCACCTGCAGAATCCTGGAGATATCACACGGCCGCGCGCCACTGTGAGCGAGTTCCACTATTTTCTGCCTGGTGGAGTCCGGTAGCGGTCTACCGTTAACGAACACACCGCCCAGCTGGTTCACGCCAGAGTGACCTACATGAAGAAAAATGCATTGCAGTCAAATCACCGTTTCCAAAAGAAAGAAAAAATAACAGGAACATTTGTATCATTTTATTATTTTATCAAATATTAAATAATGCAGAGGGATTAAGTTATTAAAATAAAGTTAAGGATGCAACATAAATCGGCTAATAGGGTTAAAGTTAGTGACCTATATATAAATGTCCTACTATATTTTGTCCTTACAAAATAAATCATAATAGAACCATATCTTTTTTTGTTGGCCTATAGGCTAATAAATAACAGATACCGAGTTTTTTCCCGCTCATTGCAACCTTACTCAGGACAGGACACAACACAGCGCATAATTGAATAACACATGCATAACATTGACCCAAACATCTCCATTCAACTAATGAAATCAACCATTTGAGACGCTATCTACCCCTTCGGTCAAGCAGCAAGCGATGTCTATACCAACAACATTTACAAAAAAAAGTCCAAAACCCTTCAACTTGTTATTATTCGTAGCTAATCGCGATAGTCTCATTCAACGCAAAATCTCCGAAGACGAACAAACTCCCAAAAATAACAACCTGAAACAAGCATCAGCCACCACCACCTAGGCTATCCCTATCCAAAAACCTAACCAAAGCCTCCAATCTGTAATTATCTATTTAAAATACCCATATAAAGTCAAGTTAAACCGCCGGTTCGTTCTGCAAAGCATTATAAAAGTGCATGAATAAGCGCGCAAACCTGAAGCGATAAGGGAACGAGGAGTCCCCGGAGTGGCTGAGCTGCGCTCCGTGTCTCGGCTCCCTTCCCCTGCACAGCCGCCCGCTGCATTGACTCCGGGAGCACAGGCTCCTTAGCAATAAATAAGCTCCGAATATAGAAGAGGGGGGAAATATGATGAGCCTGCCTGACATTTGTCTTTAAAATAAAGCTAGCTGCACGTCAAGTTTGAGCTTAATTTCTGGGAATAGGCGGAAGTCGCCTCGGATCATGCATGGAAGGCTCATTGCGAAGATCAGTTGGAGCACTTGTGGCAGGCATGTCACTTTATGACGCCGCTCTGCTTTTCAACATCGCATCGTCACGACAAATAGTAGCATGATAAAACGACCCTTTCTGTCTGCATTTGGATATCACTCAGACACAATTGGACGCTACTCGTTTACCCTTGGAGGGAGGCTTGGTTTTAAGGTGGCCAGGGGCTACGCGCGGTCACGGGAACGAGGGCGCGCCTGGGCTCTGAACATATTAAAACTGACATGTCGTTTTTTTTCCCCCTCTTGTTTGTTATTTGACAACAAATACTCATAGCCACCACAACCCTGTTGTGTGAATCGGTAGGCAGTCCTTTCTTGGGAATTATATTATGAAATGGTTGTGTTTTGCATAGAATGCAGATTGCATTTGTTTCTATCATCCTAAACAACATGCGCACTTTAATTAAAATCTGTTCAAAGAAATTACGCATCTCTTTGGCCACAAAGTGTAATAATCCTCCAAACTGAATCTAATTAATAGTAAATCCATTATCATCCCTCTTGCTTTTTTGGTAATTCCAGGATTAAGTGGAATTAATAGAGCTCTTACGATGGAATTGGCCTAGCAGCATTAAGCAGACATGCTCCACGGGTCTTCCCGTGTTGCTCTATCAGCCCTGATTTATCCCTATCATATAAATCCGGTGATCGATAAAACCGTCAGATAAGGACATTACATGGAAATCAAACTATCCGAAGGTTAAGACTTAATCATGGCCCAATTCCCTCAAGCGCCGGCAGTCGATCTCGCCCGCTGGCGCTGATTATGCGCCTTGTATTCTATTGCAAGTCGACTAATAGGAAAACATATGGTGTCAATTTGGACGCTCCCCACCATATACACCCAGGAGTTATTAACACAAAAGCCACCAAGGCCGCCGCGACCTTTAGACAACCCAAAGGGCCGGGCCCAATGATATCTCCTCGGCAATTCGCACCAGACATCACACGCCGAGCCAGGGGAGCATCCCATTAACATCAATCCGAAGCAAAGCATGAGCTCGGGGTATTGTCCTCAGCTTTGATAAGGCACTATCACCCCCCCAATAAAGCAGAGCCGCCACCCAATCAGCCCCAGTCAGTCATGATTGGGTCGACGCGTGACAATACGAGCTCTGTGTATTTTGGGGTCGAGGAGACACCGTAATTAGGCTCATAAGGAGACATTCATCCATTCATGTGTTAGCAGTTTACACTTTATACTGTATTTTAAAAAAAACATTCAATAATCATGGCACTCAAAGATATAGCTACAACAACACAAATGCATCATCATAGAGGCTAATCGTCATGTGTTCTCACACTGAATTCAAAACATGATTTCAGACTATAATGCGCACAGGTTACATCACAGACACGTCATCAAGGTGAGGAGAATAATAGGAGGAAGTCATTCCACACACCTTCATCACAGATGTCATACACCTCTTGTCCAGCAGCAAGAGAAAAAATGTTTTATGTTCATCATTTGTTTCAGTTTTCAGTTTATGCCAAGTCAATATCACAAGTCAAAATCGTATGGGCCATTTCAAACATTGAGTATTGTATTTCAAACTAATAACAAAAGCAAATCAAAAAAGCAAATGTATCTAATGTGTGTGGTTTTTTTAAGTGTTTTCTGTGACAACACACCCACGACAACAGCCTCATTATGAGGAGGCCTGCACCAAGTGGGTTACGGTGCTGTGTGTACGCCAAACAGGCAGGGCTATTGCTTTGATATGAACATGTTCTTTTCAGGTGAACTTCTCTGTGTCTATAAAATAATACTGGCTAATCTACATAAGGCATTATTGCTAGCCCTCATGTTTCATGCAGGCCCCTCTATCCGGTTAATCTCGTATGCAGCCTGGAAGCGAGCTCTGGCGCTAATGCAGACGGCTGTGCAATTATTTAATACCAACTCAAGCAGAAAGAAAATATCTCCCTTTCAGCCCCACTCCCTGTGCTCTCGCTCCCCCCCCCCCCCCTCCTCTCCGTCTCTATGTTGAACAGAACGACATATGATTAACTTGTTCAAAAAATAACTAGCGTACCTGTCATTGTCATGAATAAATTAACGCCAATAAAACCGACCATTAACCACATACCTGCCATTATCTAAATATAAAAACCTACGTATGAATATAGAAGTTTTCCTGTAAAAAACATGTTCCATATCAGTGATTGATGTTAACCACCAGATGATAATGTCAGTGGGTGTTGCTTCCATGCAGTTACATTAGAATTAGCGGTTTGAAAGGAATGATTGATGGCAAAAGAATGGTGTAAATGTAAAAAATAACTTACTGTTCTGCATCATAGAGGCAACGCCAGACTCCCACGTGGCTTGGTTGTGGTATTCTGAACGTCACAAGGAAATAAATGAGGTTTGTTAGCATCAAAAGGTAAAAATTAGAATAGGCTGTATGTGTTTTTCGGAGGGGGGGGGGGGGGGGGGGCTTTTTTGTATTTATTTATTTTGGATTTTTTTGTTGACGAATAAAAACACAACATCGTTGTTTTTGGGTTCATTTTGAATTCCATTGGATTTTCTCGGAGGGTCTGTTTTTTTTGTTTTGTTTTTTCTATTGAACAATATTATATCCTTATTGGGTGTATATATTTTAGTATTAAACTTGCCTGGACAAAGAGTTGACAATTTAGTCAAGCATCAGCCGTTTACTTAATGTTTCCCTAAAGGACAAAGCAAAACAATGTATTAGTGGAGGCACATCCACTGTGTGCCTATACATCTGCACCACGCGGCCCCTGGAATTATGCTCTACCTTCCTATTGAACTAATAAATCCAATAATTAGCCACTAACGCGGAACACGTTTTAATTATTGCTGTGAGCCTGTTTTGTTGCGTGCACCAGTTCACTGCTACATTGTTAGGCCTAAAACAGAGTTGCTGCAACCTGTTATAGTGTTACACTTTTATTTTTTCGTTTGTAAATATGACTATTTTTTTATATTTCTTATATTTATTGCAGGTGTTTTGGCAACGCTTCGGGGTCGTTGTTTCGTTTGACCATTCGTCACAGCAACAACATGCATGTTCAGCTTATAATATCTTATTTCCCAGGCTCTGGTCGTGGAGGGTGTACAGTGACACACGCTGCAGAGCCCACTGCTCTACTCTGTAAAAGTGTAAAGCAGAAGGGGGTAGAAAGTGGCGCACAAAGCTCGCCGAATCCCAACAATGCGCCCTTTTTTGCTGCCCTGCTCGCACCCGGGGCGAGGACTCTGCCTCCACGGCTAGCAACACAGCTTCCTACTAAACGTACCAACAAGTTCAAAATACAAAGAGCCGAAGGCATGCAGCCACCCCCTCGGGGATCGGACCCACAGCCTCGCCTCCACACCTCGGTGTCACCACTGACGACCGTGACCTCGCGGCTTGCGCGTGAATGTGTTTTTTTTGTTGGCCTTCCTTTTTAGAAATAAAAAGTTATTTCGTGCTATAAATATTTGGGAGTTATATTGTGTTGCTAGTGCAGGTTGTTAGGGGGGTGTAAACGACACAAGAGCCCAGTAGGGCGCTCAATTGGGAAAAGACAAACGCAATAAAGAGGCTATTGAATAGGACTGCTAAAAAGGGGGCCAGTAAGGGAAACGTCTGAACTTTCATTTTCTCCTTCGACGCTAAGTTTGGTCGTGTACCGAGACGTGCACTACTGACGTTTAATAGACTATATCTCAGAGACCCCACGGTGAGAAAACCATCGCATTTGAAGTTCAGCGCGTTAATGAATTATAACAGCAATAGTGTGTGTGTGTGTGTGTGTGTGTGTGTGTGTGTGTGTGTGTGTGTGTGTGTGTGTGTGTGTGTGTGTGTGTGTGTGTGTGTGTGTGTGTGTGTGTGTGTGTGTGTGTGCGCGCGCGCGCGTGTTGTGTCTGTGCATAGATTAATCAAATGCGGATTCCTTCACATTGGACGAAAGAGGTAAGCCTACATTAGCCTATTTGGCATCAGCAATGAAAGAATTCATTTTGACCGATTGTGATGAGAAATATTAGGCATAACCGAGTTCCACGTGTAGAGTTGAGGCCCTTCTGCAGCGCATAGGCTACCGTTTTAAACACTTCCAGTCGGCGGTGAGTTTAGGACCACGTTTGGTGTTTTTGTTTCTCGTAAGGTCTGGTGGTTAATCATTTATTTGACGTCGTAATCTTTAACGTTGTTGTTGTTATTGAGATTCGTTTAATATCGAATCTGCATTTCTTTTGTGTGAGTAACAATAAAGTCTCAGCACACCATTTCAACGCTGGCTGTTTGATTCCGTGGTCATAATATTGGAGAAGGGATGATCCTAGCCTCAGCTCTTGAGCAGCACCAGTAACTTCACACGGGCTCAGATATTATTTAATTTGGAACATTTGCACGCTATATAGGCTGCTCGTCAACGAGAACATATGAAGGCCTATTTTTACAAAAATCTCCCAACTTCTAAATGTTGCCTATAATACAATAAAAAACGATATGTAATATTATAATAATAATAATTTTAGGCCTTTACCATTAGCCTTCTGTTTTGGTTGACTTAGTCATTGCAGTCGGTCCTATAATTGCTCAATTGTTCTTCCTTTATTAAAATATATTTTAAAAGTTGTTCGATGTTTGTCAAAGTAAACTAAATTGTATGTTTTGTCTCGGCCTAATCATTTTTTTTTTTTTTTTAATGATGCCGAACAACATTGCCAAACGATAACCGATATTAACCCATGGTATAATTCACTTTTTATTGTAATAATGTAATTGCACATGACTATTATCGATATACAGCCTAGGTAAGGGCCTGTACAGCATAGCTGCATAAATTAATATGACATGAGATGAAAGACTGAAACTGCCTTAAAACCACAACCTAGATTTCGATGTATCTTAATGATTTTGTCTATAAAAGCTAAAAATTATATTTAATAATAAAAACATGGTTGATTCTTTTTTAGAAGGCGCTTGAGTGACTCGCCTGTGGGAATCAGACTGACACTTTCTCTCAACGGGTCATTGCGCCCCATTCGCCACGATGATCACTGTCCCGGCCTAATGCGTCTTCTTACTCTAGCCGTCAGAAGTAAACGGTACAATATCCGTACGCCAAAACGCAACCACACGCACACACCAAAAAAAGACCACAGAAAACGCATAGCGACGCTGAGGGCTGTTCGTTCCTTGACATCATGGCTGCAAACCCCACGATAACAAAACAGCCACCGCGTCTCTACTGCTGCGTTCAAATCCCATCTGCCCATAGTTAGAACACAAATAATAAAACTCCTGATTTGGTTGCTACTGGCCTACCCCCGCTGTTTTAGCCCTAGTGCATAATACTCGTAATAATTTGTATTGCAGCCTATTTATACTGATCCGTTCTACAAATGCTGTGATAAAGCAACGGCAAACAAACTTTTTTTTCTGAGGTCTTACCTTTTTGTGGCATACTGCGACGCGTTTTCCAACTCCTTAGCGAATAAAGCTATTAGTTCTCCAAGCAGAAAGGTGCGAGTGTGGATCGGTCTCGTTCGGAAGTTTATGGGAAGAAAAATAGTTTCCAGCGGTGCTCCGCGGAGATGGAAGGGGTATCCCTGCGAGGGAGACAGAGATTGACAGTGAACTCAGATGTCAGGACCACGGAGTTGTGCACTCGAGAATGTGCACTCGCGTGTGAGTGGGCGAGCGAGCGAATGAGAGAGCGAGGCAGTGTGTGTGTGTGAGAGAGAGAGAGAGAGAGAGAGAGAGAGAGAGAGAGAGAGAGAGAGAGAGAGAGAGAGAGAGAGAGAGAGAGAGAGAGAGAGAGAGAGAGAGAGAGAGAGAGGGAGGGAGAGTGATAGAAGGAGGAGGAGGGTGGGGGTAAGAGAATGAACACACCTATGCTGATTGGTGACGGAACAAGTGTATTAATATATGTGTTCCTGGTCTGCTCTGTGTGTGTGTGTGTGTGTGTGTGTGTGTGTGTGTGTGTGTGTGTGTGTGTGTGTGTGTGTGTGTGTGTGTGTGTGTGTGTGTGTGTGTGTGTGTGTGTGTGTGTGTGTGTGTGTGTGTGCCTCACTGCAGCCCCCCCTCCACCACCACTCTTCACTGGCCCATTAGCACGACCCGACCCCTGTCATCATTCCCCATATAAACACTTCCCCCTACCTCGGCCAGGGCGGGAAACAGGGCCGAACCAGGGGGAGAGAGAGGGAGAAAGAGAGAAAAAAAAGGGGAGGGGGTCTCGTCTTCCCAAGCCACTAATCAGCCCACGCATGCAAATACCCTTCGTTCAGTTGCTGAATATTGCCCTATGCAAAGCAACTGCCTCGGAAATGCCCGTTTGATGGAAAGGCTCCATTCTCTGTGGGTTGAATTGGGTCCGCGCTTGGAGTCTCACGCACGTTTCTGCTGAAACTTGGGGAAAAGCACGAGGCTAGACGGAATAGGCCTACGTAAGAAAGGCACTTTTAACTGTTTAAAATCTTAAGCCACGCGCCAGATACAGTTAAATATGTCCCATTAAATAAACGCATTTTCAAGAATTTTCATTTTCAATTGTGTCTTATATTTAAGCTCCTAAATGATCTGCTATTAAACTCCAATGATGACTTTTCGTTAGCGCCTACACGTTTTTGAAATGAATACCTTTCCTCTTTTGACACGTAGTGCTTAATTGATTATCAATTCTTATTTCGTGAAGAGTAAATAATGTCTACCTTTTTCACTCTAGCCCTTAAGTAGGCATAGGATCATGAAGGGCCTTCTTACATCAAGTGCACTTGATAGATGAGTGGCTCACTCGCCCTTTAATAACAATGCTCCCTTTCCCCACGTGCTCTTGTTGACTGTTTTGGATATCACCTTGGGTGAACAGGCGGACCCCCGTGTCAACAGCGTGCGCATGCACGATCCTCCAGCGTGCACGACGAGCCGTGTTCAAGCAGGGCTCAGCGTTGCTTTTATGAGCACATTGGCGCGGCACGTCGACGACGTCACTCGTATGACCTGACAGCAAATAGCACGCGTAAACAGAGTAGAGCAAATGACCATGTGTAACCATGACCACACGCTCCCGAACTGCTCCGGTTGAATGATGAGCTATTAATGCACACCTCAGCGCACCCAAAAAGCAAAGGCCTTGTTGTGGGTCCGTGTTTGAATATCCTCCTCCTCAGAGGAGTAGGAGGAGGAGGAGGAGCGCTGGGTATAGCACCAGCCCGAGGACGGAGGAGCCCCGTCGCTCCTGTTTCAAAGAACCAGCGCTAACAGAAAGAAAGGGAGGAAAACTAGCTGTATGAATCTGGGGCCAAACTAAAGCAAAAAAAAGAAGGGGTACATAACGGGGACACGAAGGGGAGAGAGCAAGCAGGGGGAGGGTCGGGGGACCCGAAGGCTCTCTCCCCTCTTTTTTTTCCTCTTTTTTTTTTTAGGTGGGGTAGGCTACATGAAATGAAGTCATGGAGGCCTACACTTGACTCTTTTTGACATGTGAAAAAGTAGGAGAAGTCAGAGCTCATCAATAAACCACTTCGGAGGTGAAAGAGGGCTCCCTAACAACCATTGCATTCCTGACTACGGGTTCAATGAGTAGACAAACGACGCTGCCAGGGAGAGGGGAGAGGGAGGAGGAGGAGGAGCGGGGACTGCGAGGCCTGAATGGGCCCCAGTGAGATAATGAGCCGAGGGGACCGGCTCAAACTGTCCCCCAGAGTCCCGCGGTGAGGAAGAACACTCCAGCCAATACTTTCTACCAACAGCCCGTAAACTAAACGAGCAAATTCATCTGTTTCTACTCCTGCATTGTCTCCAGTCATTTAGACTGGTGGCTTGGCGAGGTTTACGCTCAATGTGTCGTGGTCTGTCAAATAATGCAGGCTGCAGGGGGGCAGATAATAACTACTTGTAGAAAGTACCGCCACACTATTAGGGCTACGTATGGAAATAGGGTGTGCGTGGTGTTACCTTCAACGAGGGCTCTACTTTCTTCCAATATTGTCCTGGAGCATTGTTATTAACGATTATAACTACATGGAGGATTAAAAAAGTAAAACGATTTAAAAGTTGTGTTTTTTTTGGTTGCTTTTTTGTATGTGGTGAAATAATATTTTGTAGATATTGGCTATTGTGTTCCCTTCAACATAACTTTTCTAGATCTCTAGGCAACTTAAACAACTGTCGTTTCCTCAGGCTAATGGGGATAACTAAAAGCTCCACACTAGCATGTGGCCATGCATATGCATTGATTAAAATCCAGGTTTACTTCCTGCAAACACTCTCCTGCAGCTTAAACTCATTAGGCTACTCGTGTACTGCCACCCACTCGTTACATTTTACAACTGAGAAACTTCACACAGCTAAATGATGCGCCCAGAGAATGCTTCCCCGATGTGTGTGTCGAGTAGTTTTCTTTGGAAAACAATACATCCAATAGATTATTGATGTCCTTAGTTAAGATGCAAATCCGCTCTGAGAACTAATTCGTTGTCTCATTTTCGCATGAATTCTGCTTTTCTTCACTCGTCCCTGCAGTGCAAGTGGAAGTGTTTTAATGGACCACCATATACGATGGACTCCAATGAGACGGCAAAGGGGGAAACTGTGTGTATGTTATTCTATTAAAACGTCCGTATAGTTTGGATGGCGTGTCCCAGCTGAAACTCACAGGGTAAAGTCAGAAAGCAATTAGACCCAATTCGGATTAGCGACAACTAATGTCACAGGTCCTGAAAAGAAGCCCTAATCTTGTAGCTATTTCCCCTGAGGCAGAATGGGTCTTTTTTTTTTTTTTTTTTGCCTTACTCCTATAACAACTAGAAAAACAATCGGACGTGGTTTTCCACGTTAAAGGGGACGAGAACATAAACAATGAAAGATGTTGGCACTGGGTTCACTTGATTTATCCAAATTAAAAGGACATCCAATGGGAGCGGTGGGGGCGGGGCGAGCTTTATCATCTATAGTAATTATATAATAATGGGCAAAGAACAACAGTCATCCATTACAGGGGTCGTTTTCTCCGTTTTTGTTTTTTTTACATCCCCAATATTGTATAGTCGTTTGTAGCTCTATGCTAAAGAAATCAATAGGCTATAGCATTAAATTCATTGGACATGGATAATATGTGAAATAAATATGCTAAGGTTCTACTTATTCCACTAATATTCATACTCCTATTCAACATGACAACACATAAAGGAAAACAAACAACGCCACTGCACGACTACCACGAATTTAGTGTTATTTGTGTTTATCTATTTGAATAACACGTAGACTAATTATTAACACAGTATTTTATCCTAAGAATTATTTTCATGTAGCCTATATATATAGGCTTGCATATATTATTATTGATTAATATACTTTCATCTAATTTGGCCTACATATTATTTTGCTGTCATGACTATGTCAACAAAATACATGATCGAGTTAGTTATTTAAAAAAATTAATAGTCAACAGTGCTTCCTCGTCCAAATTAGTTTAGCCTATTGTGTCGTTGGATTTCTTGTTTTATAGTCGACTGATAATGATAATAATAATATAAAATAGGCCTAATTACAGACTTACATTGTCACAATGTTAAAAGGCTACCGTTTCTGCATCACATTTTTTTGGAGTAATGTCCACTGGCAACCGACACTCATTTACAAACATTGTATATGCTAAATAAAATAGTAAACAACATACAATTTACATTTTTTTTTAAAATATAATTAAAATAATCGAAATATTAAGTAAAGCCCTCTAATGTTACAGAACTGTAGTTCATTGAACTACGGAACTATTGAAATAGTTTTCTGATTATTTAGGTATCGGTTGAACGAGCCCGAGAAAGAAGTGAGAAGTGTAACTCAGGGAGCTCAGAAGCCCTCTTCTGGCCGGATGCTGCTGTAGTCGTCAGGCGTCGCCTTCTGTCAAAACGCTGCTTGGCCAGCGTGACAGGGGCCAACACTGTACCACAACATAACCTTCTCAAAGATACAAAATGATCCTTACATTGTCTATTGAGAAGATTATTGACCGATGAGGATACTAGTCTACATTTACTTTGGTCACGCGTTATTGGAGCATCCAGGGATTGCTGCTACTTTTTCCTTAATGTATATTATCAGATTATATTTAAACAAATTATTAAAGGACATGTAACATAGGCCTATCAAATATAAGTTTAAATTGCCAAATGTGCTTATGTTGCCTGAATGACTACTTTTTGGCTTTTAATTGAATGACAGACTGTACACTAAAGAAGATTTAGGCTATCGATTTCAAAACTCATTCCCATTATATTTAAAGTCAATGGCATAGCCTACGTCCTTTTGTTATTACATTGAATTAGTCCACCGATGATTGCTATATATTTTTCTGACAAACAGAGTTTAACGCAAGTCCCTTCCACCCACTGTACTCATATATCCACGCGCGTGGAGCCTTTGCGTTCGACTCAAAGGCGCACTTTAAGGAGCGACGTGCGCGCGATACCTCCGCAAATTACACGCTAAGCGAATCTTTGATAGATGACAACAAAAAAAGTCAGCTTACGCTTCCCATGCTGTGCATTGTGGGCTACACATGTAGGCCTAGTTACAGTAACATGAAATCGTCCTAACATCCTTTTCACTGGCCATGCATAGGAGCCTTATAGCCCACATACATATACAAGCGCATCTCGAGTTTATGGAATGAACGTATCACAGTCTAAGGTATACGTGGTGAAAGTTATATATAGGCTATATATAGATATTTAAAAGTATAAAAATGGTTAAACTCACCAGTTACAGGGAGCAGACTTCTGACACCTTGGCGACCGCTATCCCGTATATAGAAATAGAGTTATATCTCTGTGTGTAAATAGGAGAAAACCGGTTGCCCCGATTATAACCTTCGTTTCGATCCGCTGTGGAGTTGAAATGTCAACGACAGTGAAAAATGCACCAACGCTATACCTCCAACTTTCCCTTAGCATCAGCCTCAAGTTGGCAGTGATTGGCTGGAGCGACGGTTCGACGTCATCAGTTGGACAGAAGTGCACAGACTCGGGGAGTGGAAGGTACACGTGGAGTACACACACCGGCCCACAATATACTGGACCAGTACTGAAAACATGGAATTTAAACCCTCTTTATACGTTGCACACTGTTTTTCAACTTTTTCATACCAAGAAAAAATGCAAACATTTAAATTACATTGGGAACTGAAGAATGGCAAATATTGCAATACTTTTTTTCTAAACTTTATTATACTTTTAAAGGTACAGTTATATTTAGGAATAGCTCTACCTGTAATCACCATTCCTTTAATATTACATTACCGTTTCTCAATTTAAGTTCAAGTAATTTAACTAAAAGTAGGCCAACAAAAATGTAATGCTCAGAACGTTAATATTCGTAAAATGTGCTGTCATGTTACCTTTGTTGTGCCAAAAGGATTTAAATCTGACCGGGGCATGATGATGACGTTGAAACTACAGAGCTGCGTGCAATAGGCTACTCCACGCATTATTTTCCCCTAACTCCAATAGTTCAACAATGCTCATTTTTGTATTGTTTCTCCTTGCAACAGGTGAAACACGTATGCCTGTATTTATTTTACATTTTGCCTACGATATAATTAAAGCAGCAGACTATGCTTTAGCAAACGCCATAAACATAAATATAGGCAACACATGTTTTACATCTACAGCTCTATAAAGTTTTCATCCAGTCCTAATTGGCCTTCAGTCTCCCTTTTACCAAGGCAGGCTAAAAGCCCCCAATCCCATTTCACAACCATTGACGTTTGTGTCAATTTGAACAAGACATGTGAGTAAATGGACAACCGCGCCACCGCTCGTCTCCCAGGAAAAGACCGGGGCAGCGCAGGTACGGGGCGGTCACCACTGGCTGTGTTTGGGCCATTATTTGGAGTAACAACCATTAAGAGGCCTTGATACTGTGCAACGCAGCAGGGTTCTCGACATCCGCGCTGGAAACCACACGGCTTAGCCCCCGCTTATCAGGCTGTCAATAAAACAGAGATGGGATACAGCGGCTTGGCCAGGTGCTGCCTTTCCCTTCCCACACAGCCCCGCTCTCCACAAGGCGATCAGGCGTGAATGCAAATCTGTCCAGCCGGTTTTCCCTTCACCGTCACCAGGCTTCCAAATGCATGTCCTCCAGCAACCACAACACAATCCCCCCCAACCTCCTACTCTCTCTCTCTCTCTCTCTCTCTCTCTCTCTCTCTCTCTCTCTCTCTCTCTCTCTCTCTCTCTCTCTCTCTCTCTCTCTCTCTCTCTCTCTCCACCCCCCCCCCCCCCCCCCTCTCTCTCTCTCTCTCTCTCTCTCTCTCTCTCTCTCTCTCTCTCTCTCTCTCTCTCTCTCTCTCTCTCTCTCTCTCTCTCTCTCTCTCTCTCTCTCTCTCTCTCTCTCTCTCTCTCTCTCTCTCTCTATATATATATATATTATTCTATTCACACTTTTTTTCCATTTTTAGTGCATATCGCGGATTTTTCCTTGCTACAGTTGTTTACATACATATATAAAAACGAATTATGCAGATCGAATTCACCGCTCCCCCCCTTTCTAACTTAAAGGCCTGACATAACCGTCCACTGTTCATTTCAATCATATGTTTAAGTAGGCCAACATCCTGAGCTGGTCCCCTAACTGTCGAGGAAATGCCAATCCTTTAGCTCACAGTCAATGATCAGATTTAAAACAAAATCTGCAGCGATCGACCTCCCCTATCTAGCCATGCAGAACGTTGCGCCGCTAAAGCCTCCGCGCCACGAGCTGATATTGTTTACTGCCGCTGGAGTACGCGGCGAACACGGCCAGGGGACCCGCAGAAAGGGGCACCAGGAAGATAAGGGGGACGGGGAGACATGGTCAAAGGAGGGGAGTGGTGGTCAAAAGAATGAACCATCGTCTCACTTTTGGATGAATTTAAAAGGGAAAAAAAAGTCTTAGGTAAGTCGACCCGCGCAATATAACAACTCTGAAGGATCAGTCGTTGAATCTCAATATAGGCCTTTGATATTTTTTGCATTTTTTTTTTTTTGTAAATGTGGCAGAACCGAATGTTATGTCGATTTTAGTTGTTTAGGAATCACATGATTAAGTGGCCAAAAGTTGCTGCTTTGGGCCTACAGTTCATGTAGTCAACAGTTGGTGTCTAAAGTCCATGGGATTTTAGCTCCGATTTCTTTAATATAGATAGATTGTCAGAAGATCATCCTAATTAACCCCTCCCCTCCCACAGTGTGAATGTTTTAATAAGCCCTCCACACCCAGAGTGCAGAGTTTGATTTGTTTTCTCCCCCTGCCGTCCGGCCCCGGATCGAGACATTAGCCGAATTCCCCCGGGGTGATTGGATGCAATTTGTCCAGAGCAGACAGCCACGTCCTGGATGTTAGGAGTTCACTGGGGCTCAACGTGACAAGGCTGACTTCGATCTGCAATCGCGTCTGAAAGAGCAGCGAGCGTAAAGATATCGTGCGATTAAACTGTTTCTCCTTTGCTTTTATTGTAACTTTTTCTTTTAATAACAAGAATTCAAGAATCTCCCGAATATGAAAGAAGATGCATAAGGTCATCAACTACGCCTTATTTTTAAAGCGAAATTCACACGGTAATGGCAGCTCAGCAGTCACCTACTACTTTGAATGGACAAGGTCCTAACGAGGGGGTGGGGGGGGCATGCTCCGACTCCATGACCCTTGAAATTAGATTAAAGATTGACAGTGGTTGGATTTAAAAAAAAAAAGAAACAGGAAGATTGACACCTGCCAAGAGAGCTTCCCTGTGATTGATTCTGATGCCTCGTGCTGGCAACAATAATGCAGCTGTTTGCGCAGGGCTGAGTAGGCGCGTTTATCACTCCCTCGCCAGAAGTGGCTGAAGAAGTCAGTGTCCATGTCGCGCTGTGAGCTGACAGGGGGAAAATGGGAGCTAACGAGGTTGTCAGTTGTCCTGACAGGACAAATGAGAGCTCGTCAATCGCTCTACTTTAATAACGTTTAATGGAAACGTATTGCACTGTTCACAATAAAAGCGTAACATATACCAGGGTTCTAGCGCCATAAGACTCCGCGCACTTCATTACGCACGGAGAGGTGCGTTTTTACGCATCGGTTAAAGGGGGTTCGGTCCAGATTTAGCTCCAGCCAAAGGGAACCTATCCATAACATAGGGGCTGAAGCGGACCCTCTTGACCTAAGACCTTGTCGGTCTTGCGGTTTCAAGTCAAAAACACTGCAAGTATCTAATAAAGGCATTTCAGCACATTCTCATTGGTATTGACTGCAGGGGTTTCATACATTTGCAATTACGTATATTATAAACGCGAACGCTAGTTTCACAGTAGCTTGTTGGTTTATGATAAACACAATAGTTGGAATTATTTTTCAAGTTCTACCTAATGATTTAAAAGTCATTATGAACAGCAAGTTCACCCGGCCGTCGTCCCAACATGAAGGCTATGCCCACTTCAGATCTTCACCTAACTGTTGAAAATGAGAGATTCGAAGAAACTCAACATAGCCATACTAAAACTATATAGACTATATATGTACGATTTTACAAGATTCGATTATTACTAATTAATTACGTCCGGGATTACATTGTTTCCATTTCGTCTTCTTATGAAGTCCATATACATGGACCTTTTGGATCTAAACGAACCCTCGCCAGTAACGTGGATGTAGGCCTAGCAGGTAGGCGAAAAATGTTTGCATAAGAAAAACCTTTAGTTTCCCATTTTTTAGTATTTATTTTAAAAATTGCCATTTTACATATATTATTGAGGTTCTAGGATGTCTTTCAACCCGGGGCAACTATTCGACTATTAGTGAGGCCTATATTATGTATCTTTTAAATCAGTCAAGCCAGGCCTATAAATTAACTGACCTCCATGGTGATTACCGTAACTCATAATTGATACCACTAGAAAAGATTGCACAGGTCTATTTATGTATTCTGAATATTATAGTAACCATTTTGAAGCCTATGATATCTACGTATGTATATTCATTATTGATATATCTGTTGTTAGTATTTTGTACTTAAAACTTAAAAGTCAATGATTAGACATAAAGTAAAGAAAAGGTAAGCAATATTTCCCCGTTGACAGAAAGGAAACGTCTACATCTGAATAAGTTATTTCAATCTCTCTCTCTCTCTCTCTCTCTCTCTCTCTCTCTCTCTCTCTCTCTCTCTCTCTCTCTCTCTCTCTCTCTCTCTCTCTCTCTCTCTCTCTCTCTCTCTCTCTCTCTCTCTCTCTCTCTCTCTCTCTCTCTCTCTCTCTCTCTCTTTCACGGAAGACGCCTAAATTTGTCTTCTATTCAAAACATCAAAAAGCGGAGCCGGTCAGGGATTCTTCAATAAACGGCCAATGTAGGTCATACAAATGTGTTACAAAATACTGTAACTGTGGACTAACGAAGGGCCGAAGCCCCAATCCCGAATCTGACCAAATCAACGCAGATCTTGGTGATAGGTAATCATAGATGGAGAGGCAGACGCGCTGTATGTGAACTCACACAGATAACTGGGCTGTGTAAAACAACACACACCAAATCAGGCAATAACGACAACAAACGGTCTGGAAAATGTACGCACAATGCAGTAACAATTCATTCCCCTGCCTCCCTCATTCTGGATGACAAATACTTCCCCGGAGTAAATATTTTGAGGATAATTGAACTGATTGTTGAATATAAAGGAGCTCGTTGTGCACTCATAATCACTTTCCAACCAGATGCGAGATATATTCATAATGCAATGAATCTTAAAATGCTAATATGATGCGCTCCAGACTATAGCGCAATGCATTATTGATTCAGCTTTTTCCCTAACCACATTTTGTGTGTGTGTGAGACTAAGAGCATGTGTCAAATTGGGGGCCTACTGTCAAAGGTCACGCAGACGCTTCGCTCTGCAGCCTTTACTGTACTTTACATGATTAATAAGAGGTAATATTTTATTAAATCAGCCAAGGGCTTGGAACAAAGTTTCAAATCTTACGCAAAAGCAAAACTAACGCTCCTCAAAAACGGGTATCCCGATTTAAAAGTGAATCATTGATTTAATCTGAATCAATTATTAACCCCGACCATTGTTATGTTTCCAATTGTCAGAGACCCACTAACAAGATACGAATCGAATTGTAGGCCACTGCTCAGTTTATAATAGAGTTTGAGATGTTTTTATATCTGCTGTTTTTTTTTCTAAAAAGGCGACTACACGTCTCTAACTCTATAACCACATGCACCTCTATCAGGCGCATAATTACCTTCCTCTGCCCTGCGTTGATATGAAAGGGGAGATAGTTGGGAGCATAATGGCGCAGGATAAAGTCTTTATGATTGCGGGATACCCATCTGGTAACAGTGTAGCCCAAGACCTCCCCCCTAATCAAGGTTTTAATTAAAGACGGTTGAGGGCTATATGGAATACATAAAGGCCAGTAATTAAGGCTAACATTGGACCCCTAGCAGATGCAATCCTCCTGCGTTGCTTGCATGACGATGAAAGAGGCACCGCACACTGACGCAAGCCGCATAGGCTAAAGTGGATATATAGTGTGTATAGGTTAACCCGCCACCTCGACAAAGAAAACCACGTTCACATTTTTGTAAGGGGGTGTGGGGGTGTGTGTGTGGAGGGGGGGGGGGGGGGGGTGGTCGCTGCAGCGGAGAGCTTCTTGTCATGCTTGTTTTCATATTACTTTGACATGTATTGATTTGAGGACAGCTGTACGGTTTTGTCGCAAGAGAGAGCCCGCTGATCAACCTGCATTAGTGTGATGTGTGTGAGCACTGGCTTCTCTTCGGAGACTCCCAAGCAGGCACGGAGACACTTGACAAGGGACACACAATACCCCGACCGTTATGAGGCTCACGCACATCATCCAAACAATTAAACCAACCCGAACGTAACGCTTTTTTCCCCCTCCATGTGTTGATGGTCTTTGTTTATGCTTAATGCGAATTGATAGGGTTAATCCTTTCCCTTAATATGAAAGCACCGCATGTTTTCGAATTGGCTATAGTTTCTCATTAAGTCTCACGTAATAACAATTAGATCTATTAACGTTTTGTTCATTGTTCTACGTATTCTTTGTAGGCTTATTCTTCCCCTATTTTGGATGCATTAATCTTTCTCCTCATATTATTATTACGATCATTAGTATCATTAGTGGTAGTAGTAGGCCCTAGTATAACTATTATTACGTCCCCATTGATTAATAAAAATACTTTGATTTTCTATGCATTTGTGGGCATAGGTTTCCCAAAAAAAAATGACGGAAATTATAATAGATCTGTGTCAGGAGGGGCTGTGGATATTCATCACTATTGCTCCGATTCAGTCAATCGGCCATTGGCACACTCGCCCTCTTTCTCCTTATCTCTCTTCGTCTCCCTCTCTCGCTCTAACACACACACACACACACACACACACACACACACACACACACACACACACACACACACACACACACACACACACACACACACACACACACACACACACACACACACACAAACACACGCGCACACACACACACACACACACACACACACACACACACACACACACACACACACACACACACACACGCACACACACGCACACACACACGCACACAAACACACACAAACACACACACACACACACACACACACACACACACACACACACACACACACACACACATACACACACACGCACACACACACACAAATGTACACTCTTACACACACAAACACATACACAAGCACACACACGCTCTCACACACACACACACACGCACACACACACACACACACACACACACACACACACACACACACACACACACACACACACAAACACACACACACACACACACACACACACACACATACACACGCGCGTGCGCGCGCTTACACACACAAACAATCCCCAGACAAGTTGTGCGATTTGAAAGTTTACTACATTGGTTTGGCCTCGCTTCAGATGGGCAAACAGATGGGCGGACATTTAGCCAAAAACCCCCTGCAAAGTTCCTTGCCTGTCTGCCCCACCTCTGGAGAGAGTCGAGATTGCAGCTGCACTTTGCCTCCTCGACCCCTTGCTCAGCGCCTCTCATTTAACAAACGCTCCGTCCTTCTTTACCTAAGTTATTTTATTTCAAGACGAGGATCAGGATGCTGAAAACAAATAAAACTAACTATCCCTAAGCCTAAACCAATCTGGTGTTGGGGTCCTAAAAAGAAGGGGGACTTCCTGTTGACAGTATCGCAAACATGGTAGGCATTGTACTCATCAAGATATCATTGATAGTATCAGAGTTAGTCTATGTTTTATTATTTCGACCAATAGTGCACCGCCAGTCCTATAGGGTTTCCCAAGTGCATTTGAGCCAGCTGACACGCGGACCATCATCATTCACCACTTGTGGAGCTTTTGTGCCCCCTAGCGTCCGCTTAGCATGCGCAATAAAATACACTGCTCTCGTGCAGATTTGCGCACAGCCCTTAACCTAACACATTAGGGTGCGCTGGTCAGGGAGAGATTTATTTATTACATTTGATTATTTATTATTATGTATTTAATATACTGTTTCTGTTTCAAAATCCGTCTGGAGGTTTTGTGTTATTATATTTTAATCATCTCTAATCATGCGTGACAATATAATAATCAGGCTACATCTAATGTATAAGCTTCATAGGTTGTATTAGTCAAATTATGATTAATTATGAGAAGCTTTAGGATACCAGGCCCACAAACAGAGGTTTGTTTGAGACAATTTAATATTTCAGGGGAAACATAGTGCTATTAACCAGAACATTATCACATGATGTGCTAGTGATATTGTTTCTTTTGAGCTCCCCCCTTCTTTGGAGCCCCTTGGTTACACATGTGCTTGGTTACATGTGTAACCAAGCACAATATTGACTGTATGTTATAAGATTGTAATTCATATTCGGTCTCAGTTTAGGGTATACTGAACGGCAAAGTGCATGGTGTTGTTTTGTATGAAATGGGCTAACCTGCTTTCTCGTGTGAGCTGCACACATTGATTCCCCGAAGCTCTTTCTTCTGAAAACCCCAAAGATTTTGGAAAGGTTAATGCTATGTTATACAGAATTATATGAAGTCCTGATGTGGCTAACCTATTCATGACATCTACTCATGTTATTATATGGACTTATTCATACGGACATGAT
>NC_044061.1:10009153-10019153 GCF_902167405.1 Gadus morhua
CCCCCCCCCCCCCCCCCCCCCCCCCCCCCCCCCCCCCCCCCCCCCCCCCCCCCCCCCCCCCCCCCCCCCCCCCCCAAAAAAAAAACAGTACTTCAGGCGTGGAATTTGGTTGGCTCCAGGGACGAGTAAAGATGCCAATGAGAGAAGCTGGATTGGATGACGGTCTCAGCACTGACATTAAGGAACTCTTCAGTGGCACCACTCTGTTCCTGACATTCAGGAGCAGAGCCGGCTCAGGGGTTTATTCAGAATGGCATCAATAGTTTGTCTCCCAGAGTCGGTGTTGGCTCAACTGTCGTACTGTCAACTGATGTATGGAAGTGTGGTCCGTAAAAAACGATCCAGGCTGAGCTCTGGATGACCAAGCGGATACAGCTAAGGTTTCTTTGTTTGATGACCTCAATGTGAAAAGCACAGCCCAGAGAACTCTTTCTGATCCTATTTATTGACTTCTTTCAGAAGATGAGCTCCAGGTGCAACTAATCATTTCACTTCATAGTGTGGTTTTGTTTTATTTATTTACACATTTTACGCATTTACACATTTCTTAACACGTTTATTCAGCTTTGTTTGATCGTCTTCCTGTAGTTCAAATGTTATGGGATGTCTTAGTGAATGGCATGCCCTTTAAACGTTTTTCTTTTTATCTAGAGATTTCCTGTTCTTATTTTGTGTTTGTGTGTATTTATTCCTTCACTGAAGGTCAGCATATACATTGTTTTAATGTAGATGACCTACATTGAGGGTGTCGCTGCAGGAAATGCAAATGAAAGAGCTTCACCTGGCGACGTAGACAAGGACCTTCTACTTCCTATCCCATTCATTTCTGTTCTGGCAGTTGTATGAATTTACTGTACTTGTATGGAGCCTGATATTGAAAATGAAATAACCTAAAGTAACATGCATTTAAGTCTGACATTTTTATATTTTTGTAATTAATCTTGTTGGTGAGTAAAGGAAGTTTTAAAAATAGTAACGACTTGCGTATGATGTGTTGTGTTGTATTTCCTATACAATGATGGAAAAGGAGTAGAGTTGATGGGACATACTGAGGCAGAATATAATCACTCATTTAGTTTCGTATATCAGAATTAAATAAATAAAACATCCTGAGGTTAGCTATAAGCAGCATCCATTTGCTCTCTGGATACAGAGGGTAGAAACAGTGGTCTGTTCATCCCCGGTCAGGCAGTCACCCTCTACAATCGGTCACTCTAGATCTAGAGGCCTTCACTCGCTCACCAAAGCGCCGATGTGCATGGCCTACGCTCCCGCTCACTCGCCCTCAATGTCCTTTGAGTTTGGATCGAGTTGCCCACTGTTTCTTACTCCGTGCCTTAGGGGTATCGTGTCCCGGGCAGTCCAGCTCTGTTTTTGGTGAATCTTGTGCACGAACGGGACGTGTCACACTTGACACCCCGGCAATGGTGATACTAAACACATTAACGACTTGTTAGAGAATTCTTGTAAACATCTTCATATTTCCTTTCCCCACCCCCTACATGGAGACCGGATCGTATCACTGTAAGTGAGTAATTAGTTGCAGCCCCTTCCCCCCCGCACACACACACACACACACACACACAATCATACACACGCAGATTGGACAGGAAAGTTAAGCTGACTAGCTCTCGCTCCTGGCTGTGGCAGTAAAGACTTCCATGTAACTGAGAGAGCGTCTCCTGCCACCAAGCCTGTCCCCGCTGCCCGCTCATGTGTAACATATGGATATATGTGTGCCAGTTAGCAAGACAAGTCAAGCGGGACCAACGCGATAAAGCTCATTAGGGACGGGGTGGGGGTGGGGGGGGGTGGGGGGTGTATGTGTGGGCTGCTGCAGTAATTCTCTTGTAATGTAAGACCTATCTTTGGCACTTCCAACACTGCAAGTGGATCATGGTTAGTTTCATAACAGCCCTTTGCTTTCAGAAGGGGCCCTGTGTTTTGGAATTGTGCTGGAATGTTTTTGGTGTTTTTGTTCACCTAATGAAACAAGGTTCAGCTTCTGTCCAGATGTAGATATTTTATTTGGTGGAATATTGTTCATGAAACATTTTCAAGCCATTTCAAGACATCATTATTTTTTACAAAATAAAATGCTTCACTGCTTGTTTGAAGAAAAATGGTTTAGTACAATTAATTCAAGAGGTGTTGCAGCATTATTTTTAAATGATTAGTAAAATGTTCAGTGCATCTTTGATATGTTGCTCTTTAGTGTTGCATGCGGATGGGGTCAGGACACATGTTTTTCCATGAAACACTTATTGGCTGAACACGCATCTCAAAAGAACATACGATTTGTCATGTGCATCTGTGTACGCATGTGTGCAAGCGCAGGACAATTATTTGAACTGTTATTAGAAGAGTCTGTATGTGTGTGTGGGTGATTTCACCGGAGTACGTTTTTATGCCTATGTGTGCGTTTATGGGTTTGTGTGTGGATTTATGTGTGTTTGTTTGCGTGTGTGTATGTGCGTCTATGAGTGTCTGTATGTGTATGCATTCATGTGTGTGGGTGTGCGTTGCCTGCTCCATGTGTGTGTGTGTGTGTGTGCTTGCATGTACAAGCAGATGCGTGTGTGTGTGCTCACCTCGTGGTCATGCTGGGGCGATAGACTCCTCCAGTCATTCACACTGGGGGAGTGTGCCTATGTTAATCCCTTCGGACGGCCCTCATATGAGTGTCCGTGCTGATCAGCCCTTCTATGGGGATATTAATGAGCCTTCTGGGTAAGAATGAGAAGAACATGGAGATGGAGGAGGAGGAGGAGGAGAAGGAGGAGGAGAGGATGGCAAGAGCAGAGCGATAGAAGAGAAGTCCTCAGCATATTCATGCCTTGAAGATTTAGTCATGTCTATGTACACATTGCTGATTTGACTTAATATTCTTATCCTTTTTTTGCACAAAAAATAAACTTCTCAGTCTGTCGCTTCTCTATATTGGAACCTATATTTGGTTCTTAAAGTTTTTACGGATTCCTTCAACCCTTCCTCAATGTCATTATTTATACATGTATCACCTACGGTTTGTGGAAATAAAACCACGGTTTTGTAAGAAGAATTTAGCCCATTATATAACTTCATAATAAGACACTATGCTTGTGATACAGTTCTTATGTTGTGATAAGATATAAACTATTTCATACAGTATCTCTTTATGCAAACCTAACTTTCACATCAAGGTCAGATAAAGGTTCAATAACCTTACAGTCAGAAATTGGGACATTTATAGCAATAGTTGTAGTATTATAGTATATATAGCCCATTGTTTCATATGTGAACAGCAACAGTGAACAGAACAACATTTGAAAAAATCTGTTATTCTGTTCACGTCATTGTGTATAGTATTGTGTTCTTTCTTACCATTCATCCATCCTGTTTAAATGTGTATATCATGCGAATGCAAACTTACTCAGGTGGTTGTAGTGGAAGTAATACAACTTTCATGGGACATCTGCATACTGCTAAAGTAAAGTCTTCTCCCTCTCTTCCTACGCAGCTCTCCACTCCCCCTAGTGATCAAAACCAACACCGGCATATTTAGTCTTCCTGAACGGCCCTTCTGCGCCTTCCCCCGGGACTTTTTATGTGCACATCAAGAGAGTGTAGATAGGAAATTGTGGATTAATGGCCACATAATTAGAGAGAAGACTTTAAATAGCCATATATTTCAATCTAGGAGCCATGAAGCCAGTGAGCTGGTAATGAATTCTCTAAGTGCCTCCTGTAAGTGTGGGTCCTCTGGTCTGGGGGTCAGAGACACCCAAATCGGTTTTCCATAGCATTTCAAACATGGCTTCGGCTCTGTGTTTTTCCAGCCCCTTTCCCTGACTCATTCGATTGGTTATCGTTTATAATTAACGATAGCCGGAGAAACTTTGATCGCTTTAACTAATAGGCCAGAAAACCCCTGTAAATCACATTCAACATTTTCAGACAATTAAATCTGAAAGCCGGTATCTTCTACTAAAATCACTCTCACTCCATTGATACCAGATGTCTGTCTCTCTTCGTCTCTCCCCATCTTTGCAGCTGCTTTCCCCCATACACCTTTTTGTTCCGCGAGAAACAGAGACCATATCCCCCCCATCTTTTCTCATCTACCCATTTTTCCATCTCTTGTTCCCCAGGGGGCCTTGGGCCTGTGTGATTCCATGTCTCACATGATGGAGACACATCTAATCCTGTTAGAACCCTGTCTCTTCCACTGGAGGGGAGAGCAGACAGCAGGAGGGAGGAGGAGGAGGAGGAGGAGGAGGAAGGAGAGGAGATGAGACAGGAACATTTAAACAAAAACAAAGCGAGAGCCCCGTCTGCTTGGACACCACACCAAGGGTGTGTGTGTGTGTGCGTGTGTGTGTGTGTGTGTGTGTGTGTGTGTGTGTGTGTGTGTGTGTGTGTGTGTGTGTGTGTGTGTGTGTGTGTGTGTGCGTGTGTGGGTGTGGGTGTACACAAATGTACGTGTTTGCATGTATAGTGTGTGTGGCTGTGTTTGAATATAGAATAGAACAGAATAAAATTCTTTGTTGTCATTGCACAGGATTGGATGGCAGTCCTGTTGGTGCTTTATACAAATAGTTGTGTGTGTGTGTGTGTGTGTGTGTGTGTGTGTGTGTGTGTGTGTGTGTGTGTGTGTGTGTGTGTGTGTGTGTGTGTGTGTGTGTGTGTGTGTGTGTGTGTGTGCGTGCGTGCGTGCGTGTGTTTGCGTCCACGAGTGAGTATATGCAGAAGTGCGTGTGTAGGCCTATAGCCACTAGGGAGCAGTCCGGCTGCTGCCCGTGTCTCTTAACAGCCTTGTCTCAAGGTGTTCCTCTGTGTGAGGAAGTTTACCCTGCAGGGCCCATCTGAGCTCCCGGACCCCAAAGGCCTCTTGCATTCCCAGAGCCCCTGTACAGCGAGGCCCCTCCGGCTCCTGCCGTACCGCAGGGAATACCCCCCCCCCCCCCCCCCTCCCTCCCCAACCCCCCAAGAACCCCTAGGCTCGCTCAGACGCTGCGGCAGCAGCTCTGAACAACAGCGCTAGCCGGGGGCTTTTCTGGGAATACAACTAACACCACGCCTCAGTGGGCACAGCATTCCCTCACAGCGCCCCCTGGTGGATCTGGCACCGCCGTAACATTGTTGTTGCTTCACTCACTCATTTCAAGTTGAATAGAGATGAGTTGACGAGGAGAGCTCGGAGACGCACGCCCCCCTGAGTGTCCTCCGTGCGTCTGCTGTCTCGTGATGAATAACACTCTTTTTTTTTTGGCCGAACGAATATAGAAGTGAAGTAGGACCCATGTGTCGATGTTGACGTCTCCTGGAAGCAGATGAGCTTCGGGGCTACATGACTGGATCATGCAGGTGCGCCTCATCAGAGAAGCTGTAAGCTGTAAACGATGTACTGTCGGGAAAAAAAGAGCTGAACGCACGCTTCCGCGGACAAAGAAACTGTTTACAGTGCTAACTTCACAAAATAGAAATAAGTGCATTTTATGGATCTCTTTATTGATTGGTTGGTTTTAGCCGAGAATTCACAGCTCTGCCATAACCCTCAACATTGAACAATGTTTCTTGACGTTGTTTTATGTTATCGTGTTGCATGTGTTTTATCTGGGTTGAGGCTGTTTCTTAATGTTTTTGCATGTCATCGTATTGAGTGTGTTGGTTGGTTGAAGCTGTGTGTGTGTGTGTGTGTGTGTGTGTGTGTGTGCGTGTGTGTTTGTGTGTGTGTCTCTGTGTCTGTGTGTGTGGGGGGGGGCTCGCAGGCCTGCTGTCCTACAGATGTCTTGGGCTGTGAGCACACAGCTGTATGTCACCTGAGATTACCTACCCTGACAATCCTCAGGGAAGAGAGCCAGCATTAAAGCAGAGGGGGCATCTGGTGGTGTGTGTGTGTGTGTGTGTGTGTGTGTGTGTGTGTGTGTGTGTGTGTGTGTGTGTGTGTGTGTGTGTGTGTGTGTGTGTGTGTGTGTGTGTGTGTGTGTGTGTGTGTGTGTGTGTGTGTGTGTGTACCTCTGTAAGAGTGCATGAGTGTGAGTGAGCAAGTGAACATGTATACATATGGGCGCTTCATTATGTGCGTGTGTGTGCGTGTGTGTGTGTGTGTGCGTGCGTGCGTGCGTGTGTGTGTGTGTGCGTGTATTAGTGCAAAGTGGGCAAGTTTAATTAAGAATCAGGGTTTCAGTGAGGCCAGATTGAAAGTGTGGGTGCGGTAAGCTACAACAGTAGGCCTACCGATTCCTCTCCTGTGAGTCTTCTCTTCTGTTCTTGTTCTTCTTCCTCTTCTTGTTCTTGTTCTTGTTCTTCTTTTTCTTCTTCTTCTTCTTCTTCTTCTTCTTCTTCTTCTTCTTCTTCTTCTTCTTCTTCTTCTTCTTCTTCTTCTTCTCCCTTTTCCTGTTTCCCCTTCGATCTGCCCTCACCTCGCTCCCGCCGCCGGATGGAATGCAGATGAGACGGATCAATGTGACGCGGGCGCAGGTCAACGTGTCTTTGACTCAGTGTAATAACGCCAACGTTAATGAACGAGGACATTTACAAAGTCCCGGGGTCTGGTTTGCGAAACTCCGGTGCATTTCCTAGTTAGCAGTGTACTGGAGTGAGTGGAAATCATTCCCCCCCCCACCGCCCCCCCCCCCCCCCCCCCCCCCCCCCCGTCCCTCTGATCTTCTTTCCACTTCCTGGTGCCCCATGCAGAGAGAGACCAAAGACAAGCACTTCTTAATCAAAGTCCAATGGATTAGCCAAAAGGGGGGCCGTCATGGTGGTGGTGGTGCTGGAGTTTGAGCAGGGAGGGAGAGGGAGAGAACATCACAGGAATATCTCCTCGCAGCCATCAGACGGATTGGAAAACAACCAGAATCAGAGGAAGCACCACTTCAAATGATTGGCCCGTGACCCTGCAGTAACAGGAGCACATTTTAATCTCTCTGTTAGTCGGGCCACATATTAACTTCTACCCAGATCTCCAACAGTAAGCGGTGCGCATGCCGCTGATGGGATGAGCCAACGCGTGCAGGCCTAACGTCTACTTATCATCCATCTAGTGTGTGTGTGTGTGCGCGTGTGTGCGTGTGTGCGTGTGTGTGTGCGTGCGTGCGTGCGTGCGTGTGTGTGTGTGTGCGTATGCGCTCGCGTGTGTAGCAATGGTGTGCTGCAGCGTACCTACATCTATACTTCTATATGTGTATAGTACACTGTATCTGTGAGGCCAAGCTAAATATACTAGCTGTGCGTGCGGGGTTAGATTGCTTTTCTGTATAGATGACATCATTAGCCCATGGAGTCGTGCAACAGCTCCATGTTTTATTAACCTACCTGCTGTGGCTAAATCACTCGCAGAGACACGGCACACACGCTAGCGCACGACTCCATCCACATCATGTATATTTGATGGGCTAAGCAGCTAGCGCACTTGGCTGCCGCCTTCCCTGACCAACATGTTTATTGTGGCCTCTCGATATCACCACAGACTAAGCCTTAGGTGAATGATGATTTATTCAAATGTATTGTAAAGTGTATAGAAACAAATGAGGTGGGGCCAGGGGGGTCAGAACTTCAGCAATCCACCAGTACTGATTGTTGTACCCTTGGCCTGGCCTACAGATAGACTCTTCACGCAGTACTCATCCAGCTCCGGCTCCCCCACAAAGGTGGACACCGCCATCGTGTGGCGTTATTGTGTAACAGCGATTCATATTTTGAGAAGAAAGGAGGCGTCGTGGTAGCCTAAGCGATATGATTATGGTGGTGGTGTTGCTGTTAGAACCTCATTAAATACTAAACCGCAACTTTCGTGAGAAAAACACTTTTCATAATGAAATACATTTGAAAAATGGTTTAGGTTTGTGTGTTTGCGTGCGTTCGGGCACGTTTGTTTGTGGGTGCGTTCGTTCATGCGCCTGTGTGTGCGTGTACGTGTGTGTGTGCGTGTACGTGCGTGTGTTTAAGAGAGTCGGGTCCAGCAGTGCAGAGTGGCTTAGATAGTGAAGCAGGGCCAGCTGACACTCAAGTATGTGTGTCCTCTTATGAGACGCACGGGGCTCCAGATGTTCCTGGTTAGGGAGATGTGTGTCAGCGATGTCGGAGGGTGAGACCTGCACCCTGTCCCAGTCACAGAGGAGTGCTGTTCTACTGTTTGACCTGCCTTCCATCAGTGACCTTTCAACCTGCATTACATCGACACCTACACACACACACACACACACACACACACACACACACACACACACACTGACATACATACACACACAAACACACACACACACACACACACACACACACACACACATACACACACACACACACACACACACACACACACACACACACACACACACACACACACACACACACACACAAACACTGAACAATCCATCCATCAATTCCACATTAATCTTACTCTGACAACGATGTGGATCAACATTTATTACACTTACAAAAACATATAAAATACGAAAGGAATGTTCAAAAAGGGCAAGCAGAAACATCACGTATATATACAGAGCGAGGGTGCGATCGTATATCTTATTGTTTATGTATAGGGAGGTCACACCCCCTCCAACATTAATTCCCTGTGTTTCCACTTATGACTGAATAAGCAATCATGTACACGTCTACGTCCAATATCCAGTTCTCACGTTCACGCACATCTTAGAGAGGATTTACAACTCGAAAACAACCCAGTGCAAGTCAAATTAGAATAAACATTCAATACTAAAGCTAGTAAATAAAACAACGTGGTATTGGAGTCATGTATTTGATCTTTGACCAAAGTGGTGCTGTAGATTAACGCAAGATACAGCACAGCACTGTTCTTTATAAATACCAGAAAAGGTCCTGGTAAGCTATGTCAATAAAGGCATGCGGCTTCTGCCAGTTATGCTGTGGAGAGTGACTGAGCAAACAACTGGACCTGCGCATCTATTTAGTCTATTTTCTTTCTCTCTATCTCTCCCTCCCTCTCCCTCTCTCCTTCCCTCTCTCTCTCTCTCTCTCTCTCTCTCTCTCTCTCTCTCTCTCTCTCTCTCTCTCTCTCTCTCTCTCTCTCTCTCCCCCTCTCTCTCTCTCTCTCCCTCCCCCTCTCTCTCTCTCTCTCTCTCTCTCTCTCTCTCTCTCTCTCTCTCTCTCTCTCTCTCTCTCTCTCTCTCTCTCTTTCAACCTGCATTACACGACACCTACACACACACACACACACACACACACACACACACACACACACACACACATTCTCTCTCTCTCTCCCTCCCCCTCTCTCTCTCTCCTTCCCTCTCTCTCTCTCTCTCTCTCTCTCTCTCTCTCTCTCTCTCTCTCTCTCTCTCTCTCTCTCTCTCTCTCTCCTTCCCTCTCTCTCTCCTTCTCTCTCTCTCTCTCTCTCTCTCTCTCTCTCTCTCTCTCTCTCTCTCTCTCTCTCTCTCTCTCTCCCTCTCCCTCTCTCTCTCTGTGTTTAGATGGCAGACGAGTGAAGCTTGCTCAGACCCTTCTCGTGTAACCGCTGGTGCCTCACCAGCTCGTCAGAGCGGGCAAATTTCTTCTGACAGTTGATCCAGCAGCAGAGGAAAGGCTTCTCACCTGTGGAACGGTGAAGGAATGGGACACATTTAGTATCTTTGTCTCAAAGCATTTGCTGTGCCATGGGTGTGTTTTCATGTGATACCGCCCACGATGGGGTGTATCCCTTGGTCCTTAATTGTTCAATGGAGAATAGAGAGGTAGTAAAATAAAAGGTATACGCACTTGTTTTACCTGTATGAGTCCGAGTGTGCGTCTTAAGATGGTCTGACCGTGAAAACTTTCTCTCACACGTCGCACACTGAAAAGGCTTCACTCCTACACACAGATGGGGAGAGGGGGCAAAGGTTAGCACATTATTAGATGTTGCGTAGATGTAGACAAAACCAGGTGTCAAAACAAAAGAGTACATCACCTAACTGTTTTTGTCTGTTCTGGGAAAACATTTGTAATACCAAGAATCTATGAAAGATTAAATAACCGATGGGCATTTATCATATGTCGGTTA
>NC_044061.1:10021653-10156653 GCF_902167405.1 Gadus morhua
TTGCTGACGACTTGCATACGCTGCTCAGTGTGTGTGTGTGTGTGTGTGTGTGTGTGTGTGCAGATGTGTGTATTGGGATGCGTGTATGTGTTTAGAATTGTGTATGTGTGTGTTTGTGGTTTGGGTTGTGTGTGTATAGGTTTGTTGAGATGTGTGTGTGTGTGTGTGTGTGTGTGTGTGTGTGTGTGTGTGTGTGTGTGTGTGTGTGTGTGTGTGTGTGTGTGTGTGTGTGTGTGTGCGTGCGCGTGTGTGTGGTGGGTGTGTGTGTGTGTGTGTGTGTGTGTGTGTGTGTGTGTGTGTGTGTGCGCGCGCGTGTGTGTGTGTGGGTGTGTGTTTGAAGTTCTGTATTATGAAGCCTACAAACAGGGATCTTTTCCTCTCTTATCAAGTGTTGTTCCGCTGTTTGGGTTCCTCTTGTTCTCGGTGGTTAATAACAAATCAGGACAACATTCAAGGAATTTAACCTTAATTTGCCCCGTAACATGTTTTGCATCCCGTAAAGAAATGCCCCCAGAAGAAATCTGTTTAAATCAACAATGACCGAAACTCTTCCCAGTCTTGAGTATATGGAGAATACTTTCCAGTAATCCCTCATTTGTTTTTATTTTCAACTGGCACTTACTTCAGTTTCATTGAACTTCGACCCGTCTCCATCCATCTATTTTATTTATTTTCTACTCAGGATGGATACAGGGCAGATCAACCCTCCATCCCCCACCACTGTTTGTTTAGCGCCTGCTGAGCACCTGTGGGCAGCACTTAAAACAGCCAGCACCACAAATTACCACAGAGCAGGCTGACATAGGGCTTAAGCCTGGCTCAGGGCAAAATTTACGCATGTGCCGAAATGACCAAAGGTGTAGCGAGTCAAAGCTCTGCAGGCGGTTTGTGTGACGTGTAAGTGCTTTACGTTGATTCCTTACTCAGCGGACTGAAAAGTTAAAGAGTTCCTGTCCGCTGAAATAAAACCACAGCAATAGCGCCTCCTCCTGCAAAGCATTGGTTGCTCTGAGTGCTGTTGTTGTTAATAGTGATGGTCGTCGCTCAGGTTTAGTATTTAGTTTACTGTGTCAAGTAATACACCACCCATTAAATCCCAGTATTGTAATAAACCACATTACAATCTGTTTAGCATTGATTTAACGTTCATAAAATTCCACAAAGAAACGATTCCATCGTCTGCATTGTAAATTCAATGTAAATCCAAAAATTCCGACAATTCACAAACCATGTCACAAATTAATGTACCATATGAAAAAAAAAAATCATGACTTGTTTGACCTGGAAAGGCTGGAACAGGGAGGAGATGGATACGGAAGCCGTACGTGACTAAAGCCCACGTACCTGTTGTAGTTCCTCAGTAGCAGCGGGTTGTTGGGACAGCTCTCGGCCGGGTTGTGACAGCCAAACATGGGAGGGGGTGCCGGGTACTGCTGATCTGCTGAAGCACAACACCCGCCAAGGTCACAAAAATCCCTCATAATAACGCTGTTTTCCACACAACATTCAGCTCTCCTACAGAAGCCCTAAACACATTTCACATACATGACCATAAAAAGGCCTGTTACTTTCCACACCACACAGATGTGTCCACTCTGAATGCGCGTGTACGCAGGGCGGTGCAAGGTAGCGTTCCAACATGAACAGTGCGGCACAATGCTCCTTTTCAGCTCCATAAAGTATATTGGACCCCGGAGAGGCTCTGACATCGCAAAGAGACACATCAAACTATTTCCTAAAGCCATTACTTCTGCAGCTAGCAGCAATGCACTCTGAGAGCAGAGGCGTTATTCAGGTGTGTGTGTGTGCGCGCGCGCGCGCGCGCGTGTGTGTGTGTGTGTGTGTGTGTGTGTGTGTGTGTGTGTGTGTGTGTGTGTGTGTGTGTGTGTGTGTGTGTGTGTGTGTGCGTGCGTGCGTGTGTGTGTGTGTGTGTGTGTGTGTGTATATTTGCATGTGTCTGTGTGTTGATTTGCATACTAACCCGGGTGACAGAAATACAGAAAGCAGAAGTGAATACACATACTCATAATAACCATGAATAGCATTTCAATATTCCTGGAAGTAGTTTACCGCAAGGAGGGCCTACCACAGCCTCCATGTCCCGTAGGCAGATAGGTGCGTTCTGAATAGTTACCCATGTTGCTCTGGGGGGGGAACGGGTCCTCATGTTTGAAGGAGAGGCCGGAGAACTGGGGACTGTGATGGGACGCAGTGTGTCCGTAACTAGGGGGTCCGTCCAGCCCCACTCCTCCATAGCCTGTGGAGGAGTCAGGGGGGACATTCAGATCAACCGATACTTGAAAAACAACAAGGTATTAGTTGTTTCTGAAATGGGGAGATTTCTGGTCAGTGACTTGAATTCCAAGATAGTAGTAGTAGTAGTAGTAGTAGTAGTAGTAGTAGTAGTAGTAGTAGTAGTAGTAGTAGGTTTATTATTATCCCAAAGGGAATCTTGGTTTGCAGACAGGTAAAAAGATAAAAGCATACAAGAAATATACGTTAAGACATCGACAATGACCAATACACATAAGACACACAGGAAACACACAACAGTCGAGTCTGGAATTCAGTAGTGTGCAAATTTAGCAAGGATATTGCCCTAGCTTGCTTCCCAAAAGAGCTGCTCCTCCGTTCCTCCCTCCCTCCCCCCCTCCACGTTTCTTTGTTCAATGTGAGGAGTCAAGGATTAATCGATGACGAATACTACCGGTGCTTCACTTGTAACCATCCCTTTAGAATAATAATAAGGCTGCTAGTAATAATAACAATGACAATAATAAAGTGATAATACTCATTATAATAATAATTACACATAAAAGACCCATGCACTTAGAGATCTATTTTTGTTTTACAATTCCTATCAATTATTTTATAAATGAATAAGAAGTATCTCTTTTATGTTTTATAAAACGCTGAGCCCGACTTCCTTATGGTACATAACAGAGCCAACACAATAAATATATATGATACACAGCTTATTGCACAATGATCTTCTGTGGCAAGCAACTCTCAAAATTCTCCCGCTTTGTGTGGGGATTTACAGAACAAGTTGAATAAAGATATTGACCTCACGCACATTTTTAATCTTTTTATTTTGTTGAGGTCGTTGCATTTTTTGCTCAGCTTCGCAACTGCGGTTCCAATCTGCTTTGTAATGGAAATACACTTTTTTAATCGCTACGCTAGCATGGGGATTAGTGTGTGGTCGTCTTATTGACCTGGAAAGGTTATCTTATTAATAAAATATACTACAGGCCACTGAAATAATCTACTTGTCTAGTTTACTTAGTCCCTTCTATCTAATTTAAATGAGCAATTAAATAGTTGTCTCAGAAGCATTGGATTAACAGAACCCCCTCTTCATGGTTGTTTGCTTCATAATTTACAATCATTGTCAAAAGTTCTACAAAAAGCAATAACCCGAAAATAAAATAACTAAAATGAATTCAAACTTTGATTGCTCATTTTACAATTTGAATTAGGATATAGTGTAAATATTAACATCCCTATAACACAGTAGTCAAAAACCCCTCACAACTTCCACGCCTGTTTAACCCTAGCCCTATTAAAATAAAAAAGGCAATTTAGTAATCGCAAAATATTTTAAGCTTCAACAAATATTCATATTGATAAGAACAATTGCTACCATCTGCAAACTATGCATGGATATACAAATAGATACTGCCTTGACTGTTTCGAGGAAAACAGAAGTGCACATCGCTGACTCTCTGTATGACCTGTACCAGTGAATGCTGACAGGATTCCTGACACAGGACACATTGACCCAGCACGGAACCATTCCTCTCAGTCGGTCAGTCACAACACCTCATAGACCCCACACACAAAGTAAGGCCTAATGCAAGCAAAACACACACTTTCTCCTGAACTATGACAATAGAGACAAAGCCAAATTCCTGTAGCGCCAACAGCCGGAGACAATAAGGGATGTTAGATGCAACGCTCACTTCAATTAAAATACATGTCGATACGTTTGACAGTTCTTTATTTATCTTTGCATTGAAATATTCCGTATCGACAGAGCGACGTGTCCAACGTGTGTCTAGGACTTACCCTGGTTCCTGGGAGCTGGAGGGTTGTCCAGACAGTTTGGCAGGTAGGCTCCGTTAGGAAACACCCTGGCTTGGCCCGTGGCTGGCTCCCCAAACGGCCCCACCCGACAGGGGCCCGCTCCGGTGAACTGTCCGGAGAAGTGCACCGTGAAGGCCCCCAGGCCACAGTGGGGGTCCTCCAGGGGGTCCGGACTGCCCCAGCCCGGCTCCTGCTTAATGAGGGAGTGGTGGGGGGGCAGGGAGCCGTACGGAGACCCAGGATGGAGGTCCAGAAGCTGCGTCCACTGGCCGCCCCCGACAGACACCCCGCAGCCTCCGCCGGCACCCGGTATGGGCTGCATGGGTGGAGGAGGGCCCTGGGGCAAGAGGGCCAAGTCCCTGAGGTCGGCCCCCATAGCCCCCATGGCCCCGCACGGCTCAGTCAGCATGGTGGAAGACGTCTTACAGTGGTCCGCAGAGGGAGGAAGGGCCCAGTCCGAATGATTCCAAATGATTGGTTGCTGGTCAAGGTGCATTCAACTCTGGTCGGAGCTTCTGTTCACAAGTACAGAATGAGGATCACTGAACTCCCAAAAAACCTGGAATGGAATCCCCCAGAAACGTGTGTCCGCTAAGATGACATCGTCTCCTCCGTGGTAGTGGTCTCCGTCTCAGCCTGGTGCGTATAGCGATGGGAGCTGTGGTGTGAACTGGTAGGAACCTGTACGACAAACCTAAAGATGTCTGTGTGTGTATGTATGTGTGTGTGTGTGTGTGTGTGTGTAAGTTTGTGTGTGTGTGTGGAATTTCAGCTCATGTCCCGGTCCACAGTGGGCTGTTGCTTGGAGTGGGAGTGGCAGTGTGTAATTGTGTATGGGTGTGTGTGTGAGTGTGTGTGTGTCTGAGGGTGAAGGCGTCTTGTACGTCTATAGCTAATGTCTGGCTTTTCTTACTAGTCTAAAGAGCTCAAATACTGCCTAACCATTGGGCAGTGGGAGGAGTGAAGTTATCTGGGATGACACCATTGCTTCTCTCTCAGCAGACTAGCTGCTTCTCAGTATATTCTGACTAATGTCAAATTTGTGCTTGTGGGTGTAAAACCCTTTTTTTTTTACATTTCACAAGGTCATGTGTTGTTTGAAGTGTGTGTGTGGACGTGTGGGCGTGTGTGTGTGGGTGTGCGTGTGTGGGTGTGTATTTGTGCGTGTGTGTGTGTCATAATGAACGTATAGCCAAATTCATAGTTCAATAAATCAACATATTTGACAAAGCATTAACCATTTTCGGTTCAAAGGGCGAAAGAAATGTTATTCTACTTGTTTTTATCTGTGGTACCAAAACAAAACAAATGAACACATTACAGACTGTGAGCACAAATAATGAATTACACAAATAAAACAAAATAATGAAAAAAATATAATGTCAAACGGAATAAAGGGAAAGTGAATTTTTTTTTAATATAAATGCTACAGAAGCTATAGTTTAACTCTCCTGGGTCGCTGGCCTGATTTACTCCCACTTATTATTTAGGGTCCTTTCTGCTGCTCCCCTTTGGGTGTCACCTAAAGTCTGAGATGCAAATCTATGAGCGGAGTGGGGGTTAGTCTGTGTCCGTGCCCATGTCCACCGATTCCTGTCACCACCATCTGGAATACTAGTCTTGGCTTCCAGTGAAAGTCACTGACCTCCCATTCAACTTTAACGTTGGGTGGGGGGGGCTGGAGAAGCCCATGTGGGGGTGGGGGGGGGGGGGGTGCTCGGCGTAGATATAGAGATGAAGGAATGTACACAGGGAAAAGAAGAAATATTGAAGTCAGACAGATTTTTGCAAGCGATGATGATGATGATGATGAAATCAGTGGGCTTGGTACTTGCTGGGAAGGCCTTACAACTAGCTGCTCTTTCCATCTGGTTGCTCACTTATTGTGAAACATGTAAAGAAAACTATTTAGGACACAGTACTATCCTTATTTCACCAGCGCAACTACTCGAGAACACTCTTTGTTATCTTATTTCTTATTTTTCTGATGTAATCCGACTTTAACGCTTCCCTAAATCTAAAGCCATTGTATTCCCCTAGGCAAAAAACGTCTTCACTGATCACAGTTCTATTTTCGTATAAACGCTGCTTATACAGACACATCAAAAATAAATTGAAAGAGGGAGGAACATAACAGTAAACTCCTTCCATGGACTTGAGTCTACTCAGGAAGCCGCGTAGGCTATTATTGTTGCTACACGACAGCCCCTGTCCTTCGACCGATTCCCGTAAGCAGCACAACATGTTAAAGGCAAGACCGCAAACTCTCTTGGTGATTTTGTGTCATCTAAATGTGCTCTTTGACATTTTCCGGAACAAATAAATAGTGCAAAGGCAGCTCTCTGTCCCAGAGGGAGCCCAGAGCCTTTCCAAAGACATTCAAGTAGCCCATGTTTTTGGGGGAGGGAAAATAAAACCGGTCCAAAAACAATGAGACGTTCTCCATTCGTCCGCCCGCTACAAAAAATAAACACCAACATAAGAAAAGAAAAAATCGAAAATGATACAACGCTTGCATGGAATATGCTGGACAAATAAAATATATCCTTAAAAAACACAAGCAGAAATTGCTGACCCAAGGCAGTCTCTGACTGTGGGCCTTCCCTTCCCCAGTGGGGTCTTTTCACTGGGATTCATCAGGGGTGACAGAGCTCAGGAGAAAACAAGCCCTTTTCAGTGCCTTTGACGGATGGGAGCCCCCAAATACTCTCTGGTTCCTCAGATCAATCTCCGGCTAACTCTGGGTTTAAAACAACATCACTGCAGGGAGGAGGAAGGGAAACAGCCAATATACTGGCTCTGGGTCTGACCCCTGAACAGAAAGCCTGCCAGACTGGTGAGGAAGACAATCGCGCTTTGAGGCGGGCAAGTCTGTGAGGAAAACATTGTGGCTCGACTGAACGAGACACGGTAGGTGTAGGTATACTCAAGCACTTGATAGACATTGGTCTAGGTGCTGCTGCTCAGTGCCAGTGTTATTATTTTATTTTGATTACACGCGATGTACACATTATGAGCTGTGGAATAAAAAAGCAGCCGTTAAATCATTGAGACTGTAAAAACATCAGACTGTAATTGTTTTAGTGCACAGAGGCACTAAAACGAGCGGATAACAAATCTCCAGAAACGTGTCATAATATTTCACCAGTCCCTTCTTTTTTTCGGTCCGCGGCCTCTACAGAAAAAGCAGTCATTGCAAAACGAATGGCTGCCATGAAAGAAGTGAGTCTCTGAGCCCTGTGGTGTCTTCTATCTATAATTCATTACATTTGCGACAATTCACCAAAAAAAGTCTGTTGAATAGTGTGGGGTTGGGGGGGGGGGGGGGGGGGGGTTCTCACAGTTTAGACTCCCCTGCTCCCCCACTTTAATCACCACAGATGTAGGCCTACATTTTGGGTTTTAATTTTCGTTCCTATCAACTGTGAAGACACTTCAAAGTGCAGGGTATCAGAACAGAGATAAGCAGCAATGGAAAGCAAGCAGGGGGTTCCGTGGTGTGTGTGTGTGTGCGTGTGTGTGTGTGTGTGTGTGTGTGTGTGTGTGTGTGTGTGTGTGTGTGTGTGTGTGTGTGTGTGTGTGTGTGTGTGTCTGTGTGTGTGTGTGTGTGTGTGTGTGTGTGTGCGTAAGACTTCAGACTGGTTTATTGTCTAAGCAGTGTCCAACGATGTTCCACACACGTCCACTCCTTTATGTTGCCGATTACACATCTCCCCTCTATCAATCCTTACATTTATCTTCCCATAGGTGATCCTCTATCAATCCTTAATACCCTCTACCAACCCTTACGTTATCCTCTATGACTCCAATGTGTTTGTATTTTTGGGTTTGTGTACGTGTGTGTCCGTCCTGGGACTAAATTATTTTTCACTTGCGGTTTGAAATTCCAATGAATACATGTGTCAATTTCGTAAACACATCACCAAACAGAAGTGGTGTGGTCATGTCTGCAATGCTCCATCCCACAGCCTCTGGTTCATCCCAGCAGGTGGCTGGTTAGTCATGGACAAGGCCACGTTTTATCAGACGTTTTACAGTAAACCTCAGCCTTTCCTGGCCTGTCACACCCCAGCAGCTGTGGATAAGTAAGTCAGTCAGCGTCCGCGATATTGCGAGCGGTTATTGCGTTTTACCATAACCTTGAAGATCATCATGCGTATTTGAGAATGTTTAACCGGATGACTCTGGCGACGTTGTGACGATGGGAACCACCACCCGACAGCGGTATACATTGTAAAAGTGAAACCATGGCCACCGACGGCAGATTGCAAGGGAAATACCAAGATTGAGTCTTTAACACTTCTGCTTATTTTTTACGTTTAAAACGTGTGTGCCTCAATCACAAAGAGGTTTTTAATTTATTTTAGTTAAATGTAGAAGACACCAGATGTTTCCTAAGATCGTTTTACTGATAGTGTTTCCAGGTTTCAGAAACTTCGAAAATAAATAAACACTTTTAACACCCACCAACATAACTCTTCCTAAGAAGAATTATTCAACTTTATCTTGAAGTTAAACTCGAGGTTTACTGTTAAAAGTTGGATTGGACGTAAATGATTGGATCACAATAGTGTATCTGTGTTCACTGTATAAATCATCATCAATAGAAAAGCAGTAAAAGTAGCAATCTTATCTGTATTTTCTACTGCTCTCCTGGGTAACGCACATTTTCAAATCTCTTGCAGTCAATCTGCAATGTTAGATCCTTTATTTAAAGTGTTCACCTTTTATAAAAGAAAAAAGAAATTGGACTCTGGATACATTTGTCCTTGATATGACTGCACTGTTTACAATTCCTTTGGCTTCTCCTCGTCAGCTCAACGTGGATAGCGCAAACGACAAGAGGCCCATCCGTCATGTATAAAGCCACGAGTCAACCTATCCAGACTGGAATATCCAAATTCCTGCAAAAAAAGAAAGAAATGGAGCCTTTGCTCTTCTTCTCTTGCCATTAGGAGCAGCAACAAAGTGCACACATTCCAGATAGTGGAATTAATGACCTCAGATAGCTCACCAGCACTACTGTGAACCCTCCGTGATGGATGGCGCTGCTCTGACGGCGTGATATGAGGACGGTGTGCTGTGCTCATTAAGTGATATGGATAGATAACGGCGGGATTTTACATACCACAGCTTCTTTTCAAGTCTTACCAAATGTGCTTTCGCCACCAAGTGAACCGTTTTCTTGGAGGGGGTGGGCTTTAATTAAACAGGGCCTGCAAACAAACACAAAGTTCAAAAAAGCAATGTTTGATTTATTGTATGAAGAGGGGAGGATATTGGACTGTAGCTTTGTGGGAGTCTATCTCTGTGCTGCTTTTTTTGTGTGCATAAGAGCAGAAAATATGAGTGCAGTGATGACGGACCAGCTGTTTACAGTTGTCAATACTAGGCTCGCTTACAGTAGGACAACAAAGTGTGACTACGAAGATGAATACATACGATGGAGGTCCACGCACTTCTGCTGTCCTCTGGGGGTGTACATTTAAGCGTCGATTTTGTGGAAAATTTACCAAAACAATGTGTGTGTCCATGTTGAATGTGAACACGTCTCATTCCATGTTTCAACCGAAGGGAACACAAAGCAAACAAAAGCAAACATCAGGAGTTGGGTCAGCATGTAAATAGTTTAGCCATTGACTCCACCTAGGGAAGTTACTCAAGTGATGCATCCCGACAAGGTCACTGGCTGACGGATGAGCCCAACGAGGGGGATTTCTCAGAGGTTGCGAAGGTGAGAGGAACTGTGGGAACCAGACAATTAGTGGGTGAGAGGCAGGCAGCCATGTTGGAGGATAACCGTGAGATTGATTTACATGGATAATAACCATTTGGCAAAGGAAAGATACAAAAGAAAAGAAAGTTGGCTTGCTGACCCGAAAGAAAGAAACACCTGGGATTAGCTAACACACTTAACTCATAGCTGACACTCGACGTATAGCCATTCGTCTTTCAGCATGCTAAGCAGGCAATTTTCCAGCAGCTAAAGAAGTCCTTAGAGTAATTATTTTCAACAAAATAATGGCTGAATTGCATTAATATGAACCTAGCACACATGTGACTAACAGTAATTATAATTGCACCTGTACAAACAGTCTCCAGAAGTATATTTATGTATATCTATATGTAAACACAAATATTGCCCTGTTTTCCACAGTATTTAGTAATAATTTACGATATGCTAGATGAAATGGTTTTTGTTATTATACATTGAAATCCAATTAGTTGGAGGAAATCCTACACATACCTTACCTTCCATTTTCTACATGGATTCTTGTAAGAACTCAAAAGTTTGACTTTCTGCCTAGAATGGTCAGCAGTCTTCCCCTGAAATCTGGACACATACACTACCCAGTTACATCCTATCAGAGACTTACTATAAACACACTCTGCCGCCAACACATTCATGTGGCTAATGGGGAGACTACAGTGTCAGAGAAAGGCCGTTCTTTAAAATGATAGAAAACAGACTAGTAGCGAATTACATTACATTTGTGCCAGGTACAGTGTCATTGTAAGTGTACGCCTTATTTCTGTGTGAAGCGTGTTCTTTTGAATTGTGAATATTGTATCACATCAACTTTAATCTAGGACAAAACATTGTCTTACTTGCACCTGGAAGCATCAAAGTGCCCCCCAAAAACGATGTTTTGGACTTGAAACTTGCCAGGCACTTGACACCAGTGGTTAGTCAGCTAATGAAAACCTCAACATTGCACAAGAAGACGTATGGAGAAGTAGACATAAATTCCTTGCAGTGACAGCTTACCAGGGCAGAGAGAGAGAGAGAGAGAGAGAGAGAGAGAGAGAGAGAGAGAGAGAGAGAGAGAGGGGGGGGGGGGGGGGGGGGGGGGGGGGGAGAGAGAGAGGGGGGGAGAGAGAGGGAAGGAGAGGGAGAGAGAGAGAGAGAGAGAGAGAGATTGAATGAGAGAGAGGGATAGAGAGATAAAGAAAGAGAGAGGGGGGAGGGGAGAGAGAAAGAGAGATCTTGTACCAGGCACTTGCCTTCCGAACAGCATGACGCAGTTGGTGAATGTTATGGTGAAATGCTGCTCCAACCATTTCCATCCATAACATTATGAGATGGCCTTTGTCCTGCTCAAAACTATACCACACGCTAAATGCTCCAAATGCAGTAGTAACTGTCTTGTGCAATTTTAGCACTTTCAAGGAATTATGATGAGACATCCCTGCCCGCCCGATAAACCAACCCAGTATCACGCTAGTTAGATTGTGCTTGCTGTCACGAAACTGTATCTATTGAATCGTGGGCATAAGGGTTGCAATGACAGCATAATAATTAGAGTGCTTCATTTGTGTCTTGTGTTCAGCTGGTTTTGACATTACAAACTGCTATTGTTCTATAATCAACTGTAATTTAAATCTTGTTGGAATTCAACCAGAAATGCATTGATTTGTGCATTTTAAGTTGTTTAAATTTTGAGTTGTGGTAATTGTATTAATCAGCTATTGCTATGTCTTGCTTTATTCAGTCAACACAAATAAAGTACATTATTCCCCCCCCCCCACCTTCATGGCACAATGCACCACTGATGGAGGAGCCCAAACTCCATGATGTAGGATAGCCTGCTTGACACTTTAACTGTTGTTGGTAACCTGAGTGGAGGGTTTTAGGGTGAACCAGAGGTCCACTTACACTCTTAACCTTACCCACCTCAATCACCCAGTGGCCTGCCACAGTCCCTATACACAGAATCTCTACTTGATAGATGGGTCGAGGAAGGCCCCATATCGGCAAACTATCAGTGAGTGGGAGTGTTGTTGCAGAAGCGTGTTCCCCTCTGATGCTTGTATTGTTCCAATTGGTGAGCTTTCTGGGGTCTGCCATGGTGGTCCACGTAAATCCATGTAATTCCATCAGATAACCTTTCCTGAATGACACCCTCACCCCTGTATCTCTTATCAAGCCCCTCAGAAGAAGATCGATACCTTGATAAGAGAAAAGTGAATGAGCGAGTCATTATGGTTGAGCCATTTTGGAAGTCGTACAATTAAGGAGGCCAACTGATTCTATCAAAGAAAAAGAGATGTAAGTCCTAAAACAGTTTTAAGACCAAACTGGCCATAGGAAAACATTTCCTATGGTAGGTGAAATTACCTAACCACAAGACATATGCCATTTATTTTTTTTATAAAAAGAAAGGGTGGGGAAGAAGCAAGATAGGTTTTTACAGTTCCTTGATTTTCATCAAGTAGGTACCACCCGAATGCCCACATGAAGTTTCTTGAGTTCTGTCACTTTAAGAGATTCACCCGGAAGTGCAAATACTACGCCGGCAATCTTTCCTTTACCCTGGGTAAGCAGTGGTGAGAGCGTGGATTTAAGCTAAGATCGCAAAATCATCCAGGATGAGCGTCCCAGCATTTATTGACATCACCGAGGAAGACCAGGTACGGCATTTGTGCATTACAAACGTAGTTCCATGTCTGCCTAAACTCGTAGACACGTTATATAGGCCTAAACAATAATTAGCATAATAGTTAGCTTAGCATGATAGGCTACTAGCAAGAATGTACCACAGCAGTGATACTAGCTACCAGATGCTACTCTTATCTATTGCGGTATAGCAGAATATTACACCAGTCAAAGCACGCTATGGCACACCATCGCTAATCTCTTCATCGTGTTCTCTATTACCAACCCGTCAACCACGTAGACCGGCTGCATTATATAAAAAAATGAATAAGAAGGATGTTGCCTGTTTTTATGTGTTCCCTTCTCTGGTGCATACAATAATTCCGCACGTCCTGTTGACAGGCCTCGGAACTCAGAGCCTACTTGAAATCTAAAGGAGCCGAGATCTCTGAAGAGAACTCCACTGAAGGCGGACTCCATGTGGATCTGGCCCAGATCATCGAGGCGTGTGACGTCTGCCTCAAGGATGACGACAAAGGTGTTGTGGCACATACATTCAAATGTCACTTAATTAAAGTGTGGCTTATTAAACAATCCCAAATTGAAGTATTAATGAAGACCTCCATGTGTACTTTACGTAACTATTTTTGTTCTCTATCACTCTGCAGAGGTGGAGAGTGTGATGAACAGTATTGTGTCGCTATTGTTGATCCTCGAGACAGAAAAGCAGGAGGCTCTCATTGAGAGTCTCTGTGAGAAGCTGGTGAAATTTCGCGAAGGAGAGAGACCCTCCCTAAGGATGCAGCTGTGAGTCCCATAACCATGTTTGTTTAAAGGCATTACACTAGGACGCATCTGGTAAAATTCTCTTAAAACGAAGTACCTTTAATAATAATCATATTTCTTTATTGTTTTTCAGGCTAAGTAACTTGTTCCATGGCATGGATGAGACCACCCCAGTGAGGTACTCCGTCTTCTGTGGGCTCATCAAGGTGGCGGCAACTTGTAATGCCATTGCCTTCATCCCGACTGACCTGGACCAGGTAAGAATCTTTTACCATGCCAACAGACAGCTATGGCAACAGGGCAACCTAACTTTGTCTATTCAAAGACACGTTTTCTCTCGACTAGAAAGGTTTTCTAGTCTGATTTTAATTTTTTTCTCTCAATTGCAATGGAGCTCGTTTAAACCGATATCAAAGGTCGCTACGAAAGATTTCATGAAATGTTTTGGTGATGTGTTTGTGGGCATGCTCAGGTTCGGAAGTGGATCATTGACTGGAACCTCAACACAGAGAAGAAGCACACACTCCTCAGGCTGGTGTATGAGGCATTGGTGGACTGTAAAAAAGGGTAAGTGTGGAATGATATCCGCCTGGCCCTGTGGATGCATCTGCTCAAGGGGAGCCATTGATTGGCCCAGTTTTTCATGACTGGTCTGGTTTGTGTTGTGTGACAGTGAGTCGGCAGCTAAGGTGATGGTGGAGTTGCTGGGAAGTTACACAGAAGACAATGCTTCACAAGCTCGTGTTGATGCCCACAGGTAAGGAGAAGGGCATTACTTTTTTCCCCTCAATGCTCATTGAGAGTCCTATGAAATTACATGGTCATAAACACATTTCTACTTCTTCTTTCTCTTTCTATGACTATCCTTTTAGATGTATTGTCCGTGCTCTGAAAGACCCCAACACTTTCCTGTTCGACCATCTGCTGGCCCTGAAACCAGTCCGCTTTCTGGAGGGAGAGCTTATCCACGATGTGAGTATGAACATGGTAGCACTGGTTCTGCAATATATATTGCTTTAGTAGCTGTAAAATAAAAGTATCTGTGTTTATTATTGATTTCTGTTGTTAGCGCTATTGTTTTCTGGTCTTGTATTCAAAAGTATTAGTTTACTCCACATTTTTACTGGAATTTTACCCTATTTATGCGTGCAATTCATAATTTAAGTCAAACTATAATTTAGATTGTAGCCCTCTTTCAAAATGAATTTGTTGAATGGTGACTCATTTGTTTTACATTTTTGAAAATATCTCCCATCCTCTTTCCTAGCTTTTAACCATCTTTGTGAGTGCAAAGCTTGCGGCATACGTTAAGTTTTATCAGAGCAACAAAGACTTCATTGACTCCCTTGGTGAGTAGCCTTGACATAAGATAACAGATGCATGAATTCCCCATTCAAAGCCCATGCCTTTTATGAGTCTTTAATGACAGATTGAGGCTACTTTGAAATAATGCATTGCATGACTATTTGATTAGTTGCTAGTTCTGTATTACTTTTGTCACTAACGCAGGACAAATGTAACACTATATTTTGACTGCGGGCCTGGTGGATATGCCTGTTTATATCAGATTAGTGTAGGAATTCTACATTTAGTGTTATGTGCAGTCCGAAATGTAGTTGTAACTGGGAAAGTTTATCCTTCGAATGATTGAGATGGTTTATGAACTGCTACTGCTACTGCTTTTAAAGATTAGTCAACAGCATATATATATATTATTTTTTTTATCAGGATACATGTTCCATCACTCAAATGATTACTCCCAAATATTGTTGACTACATTTCTTTTCGACAAATAATGGCACAACATAATGATATTATATGTAGCTCCACATGATAATAACACACTGAGACCGTGAGATCCAACATGCACTGTTTACTGAGTAGGAATGCGTCTTGTCAGCAGCAGTCTTTGTGTCCCAACGCTGCAAGCTGAGGGGTAATTACTGAAGTGTGCAGGGTGCCCACTAAAAACAGACGATGTGATGTAGTGTTTGTATTAATGAGTAGATTCCCTGACTGTGTGCTCCTGAATGGAGATCCAATTAACACAGGGGAAACTCCCAGAGTAAAGTGTAATTGAGCGTGTGTGTGTTGTGGTTAATGATCCTTGTGTGTTGCTCCGCAGGCCTGTCCCACGAGCAGAACATGGCCAAGATGCGTCTGCTGACGTTCATGGGCATGGCGGTGGAATTCAAGGAGATCTCCTTCGACACCCTGCAGCAGGAGCTCCAGACGGACGCTGAGGATGTCGAGGCCTTCGTTATCGACGGTATTGGCAAACGCTACTCATACTCATTTTTCTTCTGTGGTTCAATGCAACCGTAGAGCACAGACGATGTCAAGAAAAAGAAAACTTCTTAGTTGGTCTTTGACATCTTCCCCGCCTTCTTCGCAATATGTTGTATACTTTTGGGGTGATACTTAATCGTTGGCTTGAATGCTTGCTTAAATTCTTTAACCAGCCCTTCTCTGTCCGTTTTCTTCCGACTCTGCAGCTGTCCGGACCAAGATGGTGTACTGCAAAATTGATCAGACCCAGCGAAAAGTTGTTGTGAGGTAAACCGAAGTCCAAGATTTGTTGTTTAGCTTGATATTTTGGCTCCAGATTCAAAGCAACTGTACTTTGTTCAAAAATGGGCTCAAATGGGTCTACCATATTTCCTCATAAACGTGCGCCATGGTTCTCGTGGCTGCTTTGTTGTTCAGAGTTATTTTCATCTGTATTCCCTCTCTGGTTTCCACCTCATCAGCCACAGCACTCATCGTACCTTTGGCAAGCAGCAATGGCAGCAGCTTCATGACAACCTGACCTCCTGGAAGGCTAACCTAGCCACAGTAAAGACCAGCCTGCAGACTCTCTCACCATCCGCTTGATTCTCATCCCTTCACTCAACTGCCCAGGTTACCATCTCGGCCTACTATTCCCATTTATTCCTGAACTCTCAGGCGAATCTGATCACCATTTGTTTTATATTGACCCAAAAAATAAAAAATGATGGAGATCCCCTTTGGTTGCATTTCAATCATTTTATCTTGAACATGGTTGTGTATAGTTATAAAATATTTTTGTGTTTTACAATAGTTATTTAGGTTGCATTAGGAATGATTTTATCCTATACATGTTACTGGATTTCCTGAATTAGTATTAAAATATATATTTGTAAAAATGAGAACTAGAGTTTATGTATATTCTCAAATATAACTGAAAATTATTATTAAGTATAACTTTTCTCACGACCGGAAGTATCTTTATGAAGTGCTGTTGGAGATACTTCAGGTAAGTGACAGTCCAGCGGCACTGGAGAGGTGGTCAGGGTTATGGCAGCTCCAGAGACACGCCCTTACGATGACCCCCTGTGAACTGAAGTGATTGACAGTACCGTTCGTGTCATCATCCAAGGCTGATTCAGTGTCTCTAAAATGTGGACACGCCAAGTGGGTTGTGGTTGAGCTTCTTTTACTGTGAATCACCATGACTCGATCTTGTGACCTCCTTTTCATGACTGGCCGTGGTTAATATTCTAAACTCGTTTTAACTATGAAGTGAAGTGTTGCATATCCCTTAGTTTCCCTTAAACCTGGCCCCTGTCCAGAGGGACATCTGGTGATATATATGAACAGCATTAAGTGCTTGAGGAGTGTGGGAGTGCCTTGCTGGGCCTGGAAGTAAATCAGCACGGACCGCCATAGCACTCAAGCATTGTTTCAGCAGGCTCGTACAATAAAAAAGACCAAACATTTGTTAGGGAATATTACTAAAAAGTATTAGTTTCCCTTTATTCAGGAGTACCAATAGGCCATAAAGCCATACTTAAAAATTTCTGTGGGAGTCAGACCATGGAAATAGGACAAAACTAAAAGGAATACTTGTTGTTAAAATCAAGGCATCGAATGTACATTATTTTCTGCTGTGTGCCCCTCAGGAGTATGTCCTCCGCTTTGCTTATTTCCCTTGTAATAAGAGTTTATACTTCCAGTAGAATTTCTGAACAGAATGTTATACAAGTCGAATGATAATTACATAACTCGGCACTACCCTTTCTGCTTGATTTCAATTTAGCCAACTAATCTGCCAATTGGACAGGCACGGAAAAAAGGGTTTCCCCCCCCCAAGCACCCCAAAACAACTCCACTAGGCCATCTCCAGCCAGCCGAGTTGTTGGGTGATGTCATTACTCCCTCCCTCCCACTGAGTCTGCAGAATCTCAATGCTCACTCTTGTGCAGTAGGTCCACGAGGGAGCAGCATCTTATCAGGAAGAATAAATCACACAACACGTTCACCGGAGCACCACCTCATCACCACTAGCACCCGCCAGGTGGTGGAGCACCCGAAGGAGAAGACCGCCACGTCAAACACAAAGCCTTGCATTGAGAGGGGTCTCAATGTGTTTGATTGTCTATTCTTCTTCCTAACTTTTTTTTTTTTTGTTGCTATTTCGTGTCTTCCTTTTTTTTGGTCACAGCAGAAACATGCTTGATGTGAGACCTGCCAGATGTGGCTGGTTTTATCTCCTCCTTATCAAAGTCGGATACAACTAGTTCCAAGTTGTTCTATTGTGTAAAATATAATGTAATTGCGATACAATTCCAGGGGTGAGGCTAGATTTCCAACGGACCACTTACACACAAACAGCTCGGATGATTCCACGTCGACTGATTATGTTCACAATTGAATACCCAAACTTGGTAGTTTGGGGATTTTACTGCTTCAAAAATTATTTCACACAACTTGCTGTAGTATTGTAAATTCAATTTACCCTGCTTCTTTCCACCAACATTCTTCATGTTAAATCGGAGACGGACAATATCCAGACGCTCAGCCCCTGTATGTCTGGATGGCTATGTTTCAACATAGCCATCCAGCATTTCCAGATTTGTTTACTTTCAATTGATGTTGCATTGATCCCATTGGGTTATGAAATTAGGTGTGGATGTATAATGGATCGTTGGTCCAACTATTAACTATAAGCACAATACACCCCAGCTCCACTCATAATCATTGATGGATTCTCAGTACCCTTCTCCTCCAAAGTCAAGAGCCTCAGCGTCATCCTGGACAACACCCTCTCATTCGCACCCCATATTCACAACATCACCCGGACTGCATTCTTCCACCTCCGCAACATCGCCAGACTCCGCCCATATCTGACCCAATCCAGCACTGAAATCCTAGTTCACTCATTTGTCACATCACGCATAGACTACTGCAACGCCCTCCTCACCGGACTCCCCACCAAACTCATCAACAGACTGCAGATCATTCAGAATTCAGCCGCCCGGATCATCAACCGCACCAAATCATCTGACCACATCACCCCTGTCCTCATCCAACTTCACTGGCTCCCAGTACACTACCGCATCCAATACAAAACCCTACTCCTCACCTACAAAGCTCTCCACAACCTAGCCCCGAGTTACCTCTGCGACCTCCTCCAAGAATACACTCCCTCCTGCTCCCTCCGCTCAACCTCTGCTGGACTACTATGTATCCCCACATCACGACTCAATACAATGGGTGCCCGGTCATTCAGTTGTTCAGCACCCAGGCTCTGGAACTCCCTCCCCCCACACATAAAACAATCAGACACCATTACAACCTTCAAGTCACAACTCAAAACTCACCTGTTCAAACTCGCACACAACGTCTAACTGATCACTGTCTTGATTGTTTGATTGTCTTGTTTTTGTTTCATTTATTTATTTATTTATTTTTCCACAATGTCTTGTTTTTAAACGATTTATATGACTTTATGCTCTGTAAGGTGACCTTTGGTGCCTTGAAAGGCGCCTCTAAATTAAATTTATTATCATTATTATTATTAACAGTGACAGACATTCAGGAATGTATCATATTGTCTTTTCACTTTATTCATATTATAGCCCAGGCAGAATTCATATTATAACAGTGGATGTCCTTATATGTTACTTACAAGAGGCGGCAAATGCCCTTTTTACGCTTTGATTTATATAAATAATGGCAAATATAAACTAGTCCCTTGGATGAAAAGGATAATTATTCATGTACGTTTATGGACAAATTTAACATTTAAAACCACCCCACCCCTTTCGCGTCAACTCGGCTGTTTAAGTTTAGATGGTGTCAAGTGCCACCTAGTGTCCATTTGTTTGTCATACAAAATTATAATCAGCAAAGTGATACCTCGAAGCTCGATTGGTTAGGTCTGCACAGGTAGTTTTTGAGCAGGTGACGTCACAGTAATTTGGAGTAAACAGAAAGTGGTTGTGCGAAGGATCAGCAAGTAGTAATTGTTTGCTTCTTTAGTACTGTATAGCTGACGTACAGAGAATGTATAGCTATCCACTTTCAAGTAGTTTTTTTTTCCAATAATACAGCTGTTTTGGTCGCTAGCTGAAGGTAGATATATTTTCTCATTTAACAAGCGTCGAAGTCAGGAGAACACTCAAGATCGGAGTTGTGATAAATAACAATTCGGCACAGGCCTCGACTCAGTGGGAAACAAATATTCTTTCAACACTGCAATTTTTCCTTATATTGAAAAGTATAAAGTAGGGGAGTCTACGAGATAATAATTATCAGATTAAACCCCTCGCCAGGTCGGTACAGGTGGATACCTTTTTGGCAATGGCCGCTTTTCTCTTTCTATGTACACTTTTTCAAATACTGGCATTTGGAGAGTTTGCTTGTACCAGACATTTGATGTCAATAGATGGAGGACGAGAGGACAAGTTGAAGGAAGGTAAATTATTTTCTTACTGGATGACACAATTTGAATCTAATTTGCCTACCTGGTGACACCGTTTTTCTCTGGTTTATTTGACTGAAGTTTTCCTAGAAGAGGAGAAGGCAAATCGGTTCTTGGGACGCCATCTACTGTTCAACAGGTTTGACTTTGAGATCTTCACTCCGGGAAATTTGGAAAGAGAGTGTTATGAGGAAGTGTGTAACTACGAGGAGGCACGGGAGGTCTTCGAGAATGACATAGATACAGTTAAGTGGTTAAAGCGCACTGAGTTCAATACGATTCAAATAGCAGCAGAAGCTTTTCATCACAGCTCATGTAACTGATTATTGTACTTTATTTTTTAGGGTACTTTTTGGAAAAAGTATAAAGAAGGTAAGTCACAAGTGTTTTTGATTATTTCCTTCTTTCTTCCCTTGGAGACAGACACCTTTGACAATGGTATAATGTTTATGCTTGTATGCTGGATGTAAGAATTCAAACAGTTACCATGCTCTTAATTTTACAATTTCTGTGTGTGGCTGTCCAGATGAAGGGAAGCGACCAGGAGGACGGCTAGATGTTACATCTCTCCTGGTGGGGTTGATATCGGCTGGGGTGTCCGTGGTTGTCATAGGCCTTCTCTCCTGGTACTTTTGTCATGGCAGGTGTAAAGAAGGCTCCTCGCGTACCAGGTACCCCAGTCCTATTTAAATTTGTAGCTCAAAATCTGATGCCTCAATAAGCCATTGAATATTAAAGGGAAAATAAAATAAACTTTTTTTTATTAGCTCAGTCAGGGTGCGTCGGAGGCGCAGTAATGCATCTGTGATCCTACGGAGGCTGGAGGAGGTCGCTCTACAGCCGATGCCAACATTAGACAATCCTCCGATAGAGGGCATCCCCCTCCCGGACCTGCCCACCTATGAGCAGGCTATAGCAAAGGCCGGGCCTCACGATGCTCCACCACCTCCTTATCCTGGGTACTTGTATTTGCCTGCTTGTTGTTTATTCTTAAAGGAGCTGTAAGCGATGTTGTCTTTTTGGCTAGCTTCCTGTCCGTTTTTTAAGTTAGCCCTCCCCTCCCTTCTCCCCAGCTCTCGCTTGAGTCCTGGCTCTTTTTCCTGGCAGCTTTCTTTTCTAGAGATGCACCGATCAACCGGCCGCCGATTAAAAAAGCCGGTTTTGTATCCAATCGGCCACAATCGGTGACCTGCCGGTCACTGTCGTAATTTCCGGTTTTCGGCCGATCAAACTCACCCGCATGCGCGGTGCGTAGCAGCTCAAGGCGCCCAGAGCGCGGGAAGAAAAACATGTCGCTGATTTGGACTTATTTCACTGTGTGCCAGGACGACCCAAAACACGCTGTTTGTAATGCTTGCAAGTCAAAAATAAGCCGTGGGGGATCATGTTGCTAGGTACGCGTCCTGCGTCCCTGACGCATTCAAATCTGAAAGGACGCACTAAACTCACTATCCATGCGTCCCGGGGACGCATCTAATTTTCCCCATGAAAAACGATACATTGTGAACATTAAACAACTCGTGTTTAATCACAGTAACTGGCCAAAGAAACCTTCTTGTGAGCAGACCAGACAAGCACTGTTTCAACCCTCTGCGCATCTACTCGGCGCAGACGTGATCCCCTGTTCAAAGTATCGCGACATGCTAATTTAGCCGCTACCAAAACAACTAGCTCGTCACCGCTGATTTCATTTCAACAATTAAAAATACAAACTTCATAGTAAATAAACCCACGTTTCCACTGCTCGATGCTGTGCTCATTCGTGTCGATTATGTTGTAACGTTTAGGGGACGTGCTGTAATGAAATAAATGAAACATAATCCGGTGGTGGTGATGAAAACTACATTGAACGGCAGCCTACATATTGTTATGCCCAAACGGCGCCTGCGCATACATCGCGCTTCCAACGAGATCCCGTTTTTCTCGAGAAACAGGCAGAGAAGAGAGAACGCAAAAATACCACCAAAGAAAAAGATGAAACCTATTGCAGGTCAGCAAACTATTGCAGCTGCATTTTCTGTCCCCACTACCTCTGCACTCCTCCCTGACTCTGATCAGCCTAGAGAGAGTACCTCAACATTGCCTGTACCTACTTCTGCCTCCCCCTCTACTGAGCCTGATGAGCCCACTGCAGAAGAATTGCCTCAACCTTCTACATGTTCCTCCCAAAAAAAGCGAACTTTTCTGAAGCAGTGGCTCACCACATACAAATGGCTGCGCTTTTCAGATGACAATTTCATGTATTGAGTTTAACACTATTAATTTCATTTAAGAAATAGAATAATAATAAAAAAGAAACACATTTTTTAAACTGGGGAGTCGGGACCCATTGAATTTCTCAGGGACCCACCCAACTCGCCACCTGTGGGTCCCGGGGACTCACTACATTGAAAACCTATCAACATATTATATGATTATAATTATTTCTTAGAAAATCGGTATCGGAAAAACCGGTTTTGGCAGGTCAGACCTCCTTAAAAACCGGAAATCGGTATCGGCCAAGAATTTTGCAATCGGTGCATCTCTATTCTTTTCCTCTTTCTTTTCTCCAGACTTGTTTTCTTGCTTTGCCTGTTTGGTTGTGTAAGAGCGCTTGAATTGGTAGCAGAAATGGTGCTGAATTTCTGCTGCCTATACGTCAAGGCGCAGCGAGGAACGCCTCTATGGGGAGTTCTCTCCTGATTTGACAAAAAAGGAATGGGATACCATTAAAATTAAATCTGTATACTGCAGAGCGAAGGCAATGGGAGACCCATTTAACCAGGCCAAACACTCACTATCCATCTGGCCATCGCTCTATCAGTGATGGCAGTCGGATTACTAAGCTATTCAACACTTATTCTATCACTCGATTACAGCGCCTTTAATCAAATACTATGTCCGAAAAGATGACAACCTCTGTATTCTGTCAATGATAATCTTTTCTTTTCTTTTTACCAATGTTGTATCCTCAGCTCAAGACCTGGGAGTATTCGGCGATAGTGTTTTGGAGGCAAAATACTTCACCTGACAACATTAAGCACAACTTTACAGTTTTCATTTATATTTATCTGTGCCCCTGACAAAGAATTACCTTTGGTCAGACATCGTCATTGAGGCCAGTCGTGGTTTTGATTCATTTAAGATTTTTTGTGAATCATTTGATTTGCTGCTTATTACACTGGTCTGTTCAAGCACTGTTCATGTAGTTTAGTTATACAAATAGAAATAGAAATTAAGTGAAGTAGATCTGAAGGCTGAGAAATGTAAAGCTGAACTGCAATCAAGATTATGATTGTTCTGTTTTACAATACAAGTATTAACGTAAATGATGGGATGAATGTAAGCTTGTGAGTGAACTCAAGAGAAGGAAATGCAATGTATGAATATAATTACATTCCTTAATATACCTTTTTAAATTGAGATGCTATGGTTACGGTAATATTTTCTATTATTTTTCTTATCAAATTGTCTAAAGGATTTTTTGCTGTGGGTTATACATGAAGCTGTTGTTGGGCATATTTTACCACTAGGTAACATTATTCCACTGCAAACAAAAAACGTGTGTCGGCCAAAGCTCACAAAACAACATACTTTGAATAATTGGATGCTGCTATTTTGGGGGGAAAGGCCCAGATAATTTTGCTCTAATTTATAACAATGTATTTTTAAATCATACCCACCCATTACTTTGAATTATGAAAAATGTCTGATGTTAGTTCTGATGGTTTTCAAAGGTTGTTGGAACTTTTGCCTAATAAAAGTGAGGAATTTAAAATGTTATTTTGATATCCATCCAGTGTAAAGATGGAACATTGATCATTATTGAAGATTTTCCTGCTACAAAGGTGGTCTCTGCAACTTTGGAAACCAAGGTTAACTGCATCACACATGACCAGAGAAAGCTACGTTTGTTATTCTCCAACCAAGTGATTGCAAGTTTTCAATACATTTTTAAGTTATATCGTTTCTTTAACAGAGAGAGACACAGGGAATGCATGTTGTGCAATAATTGATATTGAGTCGGCGAGGAAGCGCCTGTTGAACTCCAAGAGGTGCTTATCAAATTCTTTGTGTTTATTGCAGGGAAGATAAGATTGAAATTGTCTGTAAATGAAATGTTATGAAATGCCATTCAAACAAGGATGCTCAACCATTTGTGGCTTTTTCTCTTAATTGACCATGTAGACTGAATACACGTGGACGTGAAAGCAATTGTGTACTGTATCTGCTAATAGTTCTTTAATAGTACCTTGATATTTGGCTTTAATCCTGTCTGCCCTTTCTTAACTAATCACAACAATATTATACCACTTTATTAAGGAATGGATACAATCCAGTTTTCATGAATGGAAATGTTGGGTTAAATATACATTTGTATGTTAGTGTAGTCTTATGGGAGGTAAAGTTATATTTTAATATTTGAAATACTTAATTGCATAGTGTTCAGGTGAGAGCAGAAGTAACTTTCAACCTATGCTTGCGACCAGCATTCAACTAGGGTTTGTGGTGCATCCTGGGAAAATAACCAACATGGGGTCTTGAAACCATGCAGTGCCTACACGGTTCTCGAAGGGACATGAACAATAACTAGCAAATTAGCCGAAAACGACTGCTTTCTCTGGGATATCGTAATTCAACACGGAGGTGTATGGGCTGTGCATCCCTGCAATGTGACTGTCTGGTTTGTCTGCTACAATGTGTGCCTGCTGCTCTAAAAAGCTCCATCGGGGAAGGGAAGCTTTCACCGGATGATGGACAGGAATTATCCGACGTCAAGCTTTGTGGACCCGCTGGTTCCACCAGCACAGACCGTGGCTTCTTGGGCCTATGAACGCAGCACATCGAGTATCAAGTCAAGGTAAAAGATGAAGGAGAGGGCGCGTCACCTTCTAAAGAAAATGTCGGTGTTAGGCGGCCTAGCAACGAGCGAAGAAAGGGTTTCATTATTAGGACAATATTCGGCTACGGTTATCAGGAATTTAAAGTTCAAATTAATTAACGAATGGATGTGTCTGTTCTTTATGAAAACTGGACACATCGGTAATCACCTTTCTATGGCTACCTTTCCCAGACGTTAGCTCATGTGGCTAGCGTACTGCTAATACGCGTAAAGTTAGTAAAGCTAATATCAACGGAGACTAAACGTCCATTAACCACTTTGTAAACAAGTTGGGGCTATACTTGGCAGTTGCACGGGTAGAATATCGCCCCGGTATGTTCGGTGCATCTTGTTAAATATGTTTCGCTACCTGGTAGTATTGGTAGTTTGGCAGATTGATGCAGTTCTGTTTATACATCTAACGGACATATAGGCGTTTTGGTCATCTATATTTAGACGTATTTTTAAAGTGTCGTTTCTTTATTGCATACCAGTGTAGGCTGTCGGGTTACACTATTTTTACATTGAAACACACTTATAGTTTGCGAGTATTGGAATCACACCAACTTTGTTTTACTGTGTGGATCACCAGATCTATTTTGTGGCCTAATGTTATTTTGGTTTTATTCACCTAACCTGTTTCGTTCTGCAAAATGTTAATTATTTCTGTTAAGTCTACCATACGAGATTCCTAGCAAAATGTAAATGGCAATATGGAGTTAAGCCCACATGTCAATTTGTATTTGTTGTTCCTTTATTTAAATGAATTACGTTTAGTGTGTGTGTGTGTGTGTGTGTGTGTGTGTGTGTGTGTGTGTGTGTGTGTGTGTGTGTGTGTGTGTGTGTGTGTGTGTGGGTTGATTAGGGGACGAATTTAATGCAGATAACTCGAGCATTTCAACGGATGCCTCCTGGCATGAAGGGCACACAGTTTTATTTATTTGTTGCCTTCTGAAGCCACATCTTGAGGACTGCAGTACACGTATTAGGAAGAAAATAGGCCAACAAGTACATTTGTATACCTTTTACCTTGTTTCAAACTTGCATGGTCCTTTACATTGTAGTTGTTATCAGCTACATTGCACTATGACAGATGTTTACCGTCCTGGGTACTGTAACAGCATCCCGTCCCTTTAATGCAACATCCTTAATATTAGGCTTCAATATTTATCTATATTTTCGACCTAATAAGATGTATAATTGTTCATAAAAGTAACTCAAATTGCGGTAGATTTATCTCAGCCTAGGGCTGCTGGGGCTGATTCGTTATAACTTATTTTCTTAAATGAAGATATTAATTTGTAGTAGTACAGTTTAGCTGATGCATCAAACATAGTCAAATGTTTTTTTCAAGCAGCATAGAATCAACAACTCTCTTTCTATCATAGGAGAGAGATGCCAAACTCTTACTTTATATATGCAAGTCTATATTGATTGAGACATGGTTGGTATTATCTTAACCTTTTTGATATTCTGTTTTTTTTCTATTTTCAGTTCCGGTTATGGGGCAGCACACCTTGACACAGATCTCCTCCAGCGACCAAGCTATGTCTCCTCCCACCAGCTCCCCACGTACACCACATCTCCCCACCCCACAGGTCCAACGTCTCCTCCATCCTCTTCACAGTAGCAACAGTTCCTCCATCCTCTTCATAGTAGCAACAACTCCTCCACCCTGTTCATAGTAGCAACATCTCCTCCATCCGGTTTATATTAACAATGTCTTCTCTATTTGGTTTATAGTAGAAACAGCTTTTTGCTTTAATGGTAACATTTAGATCAATGAATGTTGTGCGCATCACAGTAATGACTTATCCGTGTTGATACATCTGTTTATTTTGTTTCAGGTCTCCCTGGAGTGTTTGACTCAAGTGGTCATACCTCTGAAACTTCTATCATGAGCTTCCTGTCCGCCATGGAGTCCAGAAGCCTTCAGGCTGGTCCTGTTAGTGCCTCATTGCTCCCCCCCTTCAGGACACCTTCATGGCCCGCCGGTGAGCATTGGAGACTGATGAATCAAATGAGTATGAATATCTGATAACGTATCGCACAAGGAATTTTGTGTTGTTTGATCCCTATTTATAACAATGACCATCGTTTGATTTGCACTTGGCTACTATTTGGGAGTCTGCAACGTAAATCCGTGCAGAATAAAACCATTATTTTCTATGGCTTACTTGATCTCAGTTTCACTTTCCAGGCCTCATCCAGTCTTTGTTTCCTTCTCTTTCATGCAGGCACCAACTCTTCGACAACAGAGCTGTACTTGACCGGTGCCCTGCCTCCAACAGCCACTTTCCCCTCGCCCGCCACCCTCTCTTATCAGCACACTGGTGCCTTCCCTTCGAGGAGCTATGCTTCCACCCCGTCTCTGGCCCTCCAGGATCCGGCCTCCTTCAGCACTTCCACCAACGGCCTCTTCTCTCACCACGATCCCCTCCTCCACCTAAAATCCAGCCAGACTGTCCTCCCCACGGCCCTGGCCTTCAACCATCTCTCTTCTCCCACCCTAGGCACTGCTCTGCCCATTCAGTCCTCCACCTATCGTTCTGCCCAGGAGTCCGCCCCCCATCTTCTACAGCCCCAGTTCAGCCTACTGTCCTCTCCCCTGCCTGTGTCCCACACCACCTCTCAACCGTATGCGGCCCCAGTCTTCTCAGGCTCTATTGAGAGAGCGCTTCAGCGAGAATGTAGTGTGATCAAACACCTCCAGAGGCCTTCCAGTAGCCACACGGTTGCAGACCAACTCACTAGCTCTCAGCACTCGTTAGAGGGGTATTTGGGCGCAGCCAGTGGAACGGAGATGTCCTACCAACAGGACCCCTCCAATCATACAACAGTCTCCTGCAGCCCCCCCACAGTGGAAGGCTCTTCCCAGGGTGCCAATGGTGCCCAGCAGAGCAAAGCAGAGTCAGGAACCCAAGCCTATTCAGCCTCTTTGGCAGCCAAGGCAAAAGACTGTTCTTCCAAGCATCCTCCTGCAGGCAGAGAGGGTCATGGACACACCCAGAGCCTGCCAGGAAGATCTCCCGAGAGCTATTCCTCCCCTGGGCACAAGCAGAACTCTGTCATAGCAAACCAACAGCCGGTGGATCTGCCCAGCCTCCTCTCCACCAGTCTCCCTCAATCCTACGTTGCGTCCCGCAGCCAGCCCCAAACCGTTTCATCCAACTCCGACAAGCTGCCTTCCCTTTACACAACTCTTCCTACATTCTCCAGCCATTCTGCCTCTATTAATCAGACACTTCTCTACTCCTCCAGTCCTGGTCTCAGCCAGGAGCAAGTGGTTCAGTATGGAACCCACGTCCATGCCTTGTGTCAGGGCAATCTGTCGGAGAGCTACTCCTCCTCCCACGCCCAGGGGGCTCCTAGCGTAACGTACTCGTCTCAGTCGCAGGGGCAAGTTTCCCTCCCTCAGTCGCAGAGTTATGTCCCGGGACAGTCTTTGAACTCCCCGTACCCGTCCACGGTTACCCACAGTCTGCCCGCGTCTAATTCTACGCAGGGCTACACCCTGATGCAGTCACCAGTGGGAGGGAAAACTGATGACAACCAGCCCCAACCCCAAACCCAGTCCCAGAAATACCTGATGTCTGCTCCGTTGGCCAGTTACTCTGCAGCTGCTCATTCACAGTCACAGTTACAGAACAATATCAGGCCTTCAGTACAGGAACTAAAGGTCATCTATGGCAAGCACAAATTAGAAGAGCTTCCCATACAGGACTTGCAGGTTTCCATGGAGACCAATTCCCACAGCAATATGTCAGCCCACAACAATGTTGTTTATGTTGTGTCAAAAATGGAGGATCGCTACAAAACGCAGAGTGTCATCCGGAGCAATTCACGTGAGGATCATCTCATGGGACTGGAGCCTACCAACATGGTCCAGGTGAAGGAAGAAAGGCTGGACTCTTACCACCAACAGCACATCCAGTTAGGCAGTAGCCAGGGAACGACTGACCCCAAAACGACACACTCAACTATTATCTCTTCACATTTGGGCCTAAACGCAGAGCAGCTCAAACAACATTCTGTCCTCCTCAAATCCCCAGAAACGCATCAGCAAAACCACCAGAACCAGGGTCTGGACCAGGGCCAGAACACTGAACCCCAGACCCAGTTCATCAGAGTTCCTAACTCTCAGGTTACCCTTGAACACAACCAGATGATTATGCTGCAGCAGCAGCAGCCCCTGGTCCACCACACTCAGAACCCCTCAAAGGTGGTTTCGCCACACATGCTGTCCACACAGGCATCAGGCTCCGTTCAAGTACAGTACCCCCACATGGACGGAGAAATGCTAAACCCCGGCATCACTGATGCCCAGAGTCGGCAGGGTGCCGTGCAGTCAGAACAGGGCTCGGGGGGCACAGACTCGTCTAAACTCATCCAGCCATCGAAAGATCACTACAGCCAGGCTGTGAACCACCAGTCGCACGATGCCAAAAACCAATTCACCCTGAACTCCATTTGCTTCCCTGACTCCATGCTGATGGTGGACGACAGGAACATTCTGTCCAATGTCGATGACATTTTGGCAGCCACAGTGGTGGCCTGTGGTGTCACACCGCAGGACTTTGTCAAAGCTACGTCCGCCATGGAAAGGGAAATGGCAAACCCTATAGACTCTAAGGGTCACTTCCAGACGCTGGATGTGAGGCATATGTCCCCGAGCTTCTCCACAGCACAACAGCCTATCATGGCCAACACTAACTCCCAGACCATGGCCATGACACTAAACGGAGGTCACTCGACCGCAGACTGCCAGGGTCATTCCGTTCACACCAACAGCGGTTGTGACCTGAACCCCAACGTCGACCGAGGTATTTCGGAGAGCGATTACCATCTGGCAAGCCAGGTCTTTGACACCTCCGGCCTCCAGAACAGTGGCCCGGGTAAAGGTATCAAAAGGGAGGACGGCCTGATGGAGTGTCATGGCCCGGACGGCTTGCCCAAAAAGAAGGCCCGCAGCAAGTCCACCGCCCAAGAGGAGGAGAGCGGGCCGTGCCGGTTGGTGAAGCGCGGCGGGCCCGCCAAGCGGCAGAACTCTCGCGGCAGCGACACCGGCTCGTCGTCCTCGTCCACGCCAAGCGTGCCGTACGACGGCTATCAGCAGCAGGAGCGCATCCGGCAGAAGATCCGGGAGGTGGAGGAGAAACAGCCCGAGGTCAAAACGGGCTTCATCGGCTCCTTCCTGGACTTCCTGAAATCGGGCCCCAAGCAGCAGTACTCGCCCAGCCCCGCGCGGACAGTCAGTCGCCCCAGGAAGCCCTCCAGCTCCTCCAAGCCGCCCGCCTGCCCCCCGCCCCCGCTGAACAGCAGGCCCCAGCTTCCCCCTGGGGGGCCCCTGATGTCCCCCGAGGGCCTCGGCGGGAGCGGTCATCACAAACGCCTGGACGAGGACCTCCACAAGAACCTGGAGACCCTGCCGTCGTTCAGCTCGGACGAGGAGGACAGCACGGGGAAGAACCAAGCCCTGCGGAACAGCATCAGCTCGGCTCTGTCGGCCCTGGACGAGGTGTCCGACCGGAGGCCAAGGCCAGGTAGTAAAACACTTTGGCTGACCACTGCCTTGAGAACAGAATGTTTGTTATTAAGTACTGTGTAATCTGAAGATCGGAACCCTGTTCAAAAAAATTAGGAGCGAAATAATTTTAAATTGAAGGGATTGTCATCATCGTTAGAAACGTTGAACTTATGTGCACTGGTGCAACTCAAACAGAGTGTTGGTTACAGAAGGGCAATTTTTCATTTCAATTCATCTTGCGTCAAATTAAGGCCTTCACGACATAAAGCATCCTCAAACAAACGGCTATGATGCATTTAATCAAGGCGCAACTGCAGTGCTGTGCTATAATGTGCGGCATTAACTCGTCCAAACTTGTCCTTCTCCAGACATCAGAGCCCCTTGTTCCATGATGAAACAAGACCAAGCTCCCAGCATGCCGCAGGCCATCTCCGAGACGCGTGTGGCGCGGGCGACTGCTCCCCCCAAAGCCATCACGACCACCAACGCCTCGTCGGGGGGGAAGCGCTCTCCGGTGTCGGAGGGCTTGAAGGACTCCCTCCCCGGCCAGCTGGCCCTCCAGCTAACCGGCGTGGCCATCGAGGGGCTGACGGACGAGGAGCTCTCCGACAGCGGCGGAGAGGGGATGTATCGGGAGAGGGACGAGTTCGTCGTCCGCAACGAGGATATAGAGAACCTGAAGGTACGGCGAGGGAAATGTCGTTTTTGTAGTTGCGCACAAGGACACACGATGATCAAATTTATTTTGCAATAGCATTCTTTCTAGTTATTTTTCTGACTAGAATGCAAACAATTAAAGGATTTGGGGTTCAATAGAAGTGAATCATTGAGGGGCGAGGTATACAAATATTGGAAACTAGGGCTGTAACGATACACAAATTCACGATTCGGTTTGTATCACGATTTTTGACCCACGGTTCGATACATCCCACGATTCTTTTAAATTTAAAAAGCATTTTATTTAAACAACACTTAAATACCAATTATATTAATGTAACATTTAATAACAAATAATTTGGAACACTGAACAGATTTGAACCGAAAGAATACTATTAAAGTATAGCTAAATTAATAAAGAAATAACCAAAGATTGCAGTTGGAGGTTGCTTTTTGCTGGTAGGCATAATAGGGCCCCTTTAACTGTTTGGTTGGTTTATTCAAATATCCTTATTAGCGCTTCTTATTAGGCTATGTAGCTTAAATAATGACATAATCAGGGCGTATAGAATGCAACATGTTTAATAGCCTAACTTTCAATAGATGAGGAAAAACATGACCGTGGCAATAACGAGGCATAGTGTTACGAGTAGCATATGTGTATGCGCGAGAATGGCAGTGTGCGTATGCGTGTGTGATTGACGTCAGCGAGTGAGTGGACGAGCGAGCGGTAGCGCGTGTGTCTAGTGAAGAAGCGAACGAGTCCGGTAGAATAAAGTACCCATCCTGTCAATAATCGGTGGCCGCTTCATTCCGACCTATAAGCAGACAAACTGCCAGTCAAATCACACAAAACAATAGAGACAGGATCACACAGGAAAAAAAATTCGCGCTTGGCCCACTCTGGATAAATGTCGTTCATATCGCATATGAGGACTTCGACGGCTGTGGAGAAATGCAATCCTCCGTAGCCACGGAGAGCTGTCATCACAGAGAGGGCATCTCGTCACATATTTACGGCATCGATAGGAGGGGGCGCTGTCAGCAGACTATTATTTAGAAAATTTTATTAGCAAATTTCAATCGGACAATTTGACCGAAGAGTTAGAAAGGGCATATCGCGCTTCTGCCTTCTCACACCGCGAGACAGGTTCGTGGCTTTGAGTATCGCGATTTTCGGTTTGATACGCGTATCGTTACAGCCCTATTGGAAACTGAATTTTTGAAGCTCACTGAGGTGAATTGATCTATGAGACATGAGGCTATGTATATCCCGTAAATACAGGTTGATGTGTGTGTGTGTGTGTGTGTGTGTGTATGTGTGTCTGTGCCTTTGTGTATGCAGTTGACCATGAGAGCCGGCCGGGAGCCTCCATCCATCTGGAAGGTTCAGAAGGCGTTGCTGCAGAAGTTTGTTCCGGAGTTGAGAGACCGGAAGCGGGTGTTCTCCGCCACCAACAGTGTAGGTTCAAACCCACGCACGCAGCTCCCTCTGTGAGCGAGGTGACCATTTCGCTCACAGTTGAGAAAAGGACTTTGTGGTTTGCGAGTAGTTTGCACTTTAATATTTTGTGTATTTTGATTCATTCATTTAATCATAATTTTGCACGTTTGCATACATTTCTTATTGTTTCATAAAATGTATGCATAAAGCCAGGGTAGGCCTTCAGAGAGATGTTTTTTGGAACTATATTTAGTATTCCACCACAACTTCAGGCCTCCTTCTAAAGCCGATCCCCCAACACTTAACCAGCTCTCTAGCTTTAGTAATAGGTCTGCCTAGCCTGCAGGCAGGTATGCCATCCGTTTTATTCTGGCTGACGGAAATTATTGGAGAGGCTTGTTTCAAGCCTACGCTGTTTTGTATGAAAATAATTTCTACAAATATGACCTAAAAATAAATTGACCACCATGGCTTTAAATAAAGATGGTTAAATTGAGTCGTTATCGACCTCATCACCAACGGTCTGTCGATCATTTCTTTGCTTGCAGTACCTTGGATATTTCGGTGACGCGAAGACCATGTACCAGCGGGTGTACGTGAAGTTCCTCGACACGGTCAACAAGCGGGAGTATGTGCGTGTGTGCAGCCGCAAGCCGCGCTGCAAGCCCATGAGCTCCCTACGGTAACCGGCACACAGAGAGCCCCGCCCTGTGTTCTAACGTCCGCCATCGCCCAAGGTATAAGGCCCTAGAGCTGGTGTCACCCTCTTCTGTTCTGCCACCCAGGGGAGCCCAGGTGAAGACCCTGCTGGGCCTGTCGATAGGGCCGTGCGCCGTGGCCCTGGGCCAGAAGCCGCGGGCCAAGCAGCCCAAGCCCAGAGCGGAGCCCCCGCCCAAGAAGAGGAGGAAGTGGAAGGAGTTTTCCTCCACCCTCTCCGGCTCCTCTGCTGAAGACGGCGGGGACGACGATGGTGGGGAAACGTTTCTACCTCTCTCAATCTATGTAAACCTAGCGAGACGGATAGATGGTTCCCCTTTGGGGGATGCTGTTGTCCAAAGCCTCTTGGTATTGGGAATCAAACCCCTAACCCTGGCAGCGTTGAAGTGAGACACACTGCTAACCCTTCACTGTGTAACGACGAATGAGTTAATTTGTTATAAAACATAACTTTGACGTCGACTTTGTACATGATTTGGGCGCGGTGCCCTAGTAGAGACAAACATAGAGCACAAAAACATACATCAACCTTTACCTCATACTTAGTTTCTGTTCCACTTTGAGGCCACTTAAGATGGACCGGACTGCGACGACTCCTGCCTGGCATTATGATGACCTATTCCACCTCCCACACAGAGTTCACGCCCCCGCTGCCCTTCTCCTCGAGGAACCTCAACACGCGGACCATGAAGGAGACGTTCCGGAGCTTTGTGGAGCTGCTGGTCGGCGTGGCGATGGACGAAGACGTGCTGGCGGCGCTGGAGAGGGAGAACGGTCAGTCCACGCGCCGTGCGTCCTAGCGGCGACCCCCCTGTGTCTGTCGTGTGTTTCGGAGGCAGTCGGTGAAGGGTGTGATGGTGACCGATGAATGCTTTCAGATGAGCTGCTGCTGCCCCACATGAAGCGGGTGGACGGGGTGATCACGGACAACCGGAAGCACCTGCTTCACAAGCTGCACATCGGACAACTGCTCAAGGTGAGCGCCCCCCTCCGTCTACTGGTTGGGCTCGCATGACTTTCAGCGCCTCCATTGTGCCGTCACTTTCCTGGACCGGTGCTTAATGGGAGGGGAGAAGGCAATGGGTGGAGAAATGCATTCCCACATTATTTTTGACTAAACCCTTAGAAGTTCTAAAGGTTCTAAATCAAATTAGAAGTCGAGGTGGCAAAGTATAAGCAGTCCAATGAGTGTAAATGACTCGTCCGCATCTGTCCACCTTAACCCTTGTTGAGAATGTATGCAACTTGGCCCTCTTGTTGTCGACCTGCAAGGTGCTTTGCATAACAAATGCCTTGTGTACTCCATTATTCTACTAAGGATCTCATAAACGGTGGTCCTACGTGCACGTTATCAAGTTTTAACATGTGAAGAATCGTAATAATTCTATAATGGAGGCTTGGCTCCCATTGACCCAACTCGGTTATGAAATGGATCCTCCCGGTTCCGTAGCCTAGCACAGCAGCTTACTCCTGTGCTGCCTTTCCACAGACGGCCCTGGACAGCTTCCCTGAGATCTCAGTGGTTACTGAGCTAAAGAAGGACGGGGAAACGCCAGCCTTCAAGGTGCGCCTCAGCGGGAAGGCCTACAACAGGAAGACCATGAAGCCCTTTAAGATGCCCAACAAAGTTCCCCTGGTGAGCCACAAAGGGTGTGTGTGTGTGTGTGTGTGTGTGTGTGTGTGTGTGTGTGTGTGTGTGTGTGTGTGTGTGTGTGTGTGTGTGTGTGTGTGTGTGTGTGTGTGTGTGTGTGTGTGTGTGTGTGTGTGTGTGTGTGTGTGTTGCATTGTTGTTCAATGTTTAAAAAAATACCGGGCGGTGATGTACATTCAATGCGTGTCCACTAGATGGCTCTACTGAGTGAATAGTGTGGCCGCTCAGAACAGACTTGTAACGCCGTGCTCTTGTGTCTAGGAATACACGGTGGACCAGCAGAAGACCCAGTGGTTCTCCCTCTACCACTCGTTGCAGCATTACAAGTACCACACTTACCTCATGTGTAAAGATGAGGTAAGAGGTGCATGCACTCATCCACTGACTCCATGCTAATCTACTCATTCATCCATACTTAGTTCATTCTCTCAGCCAGAGAATGAACTTGATATTTCTATTGTCGATTGCACAGATGTGCATTTCTTAAGTGTTGGTGTAGCAAACAGTAGCAAGAAGTGACACGCAACCTGTTCCTCTTATTCATCTTATCCCCCCCCCCCCCTGTAGATAGCAGCTCTGGGGGTGCAGGCAGGCCCGATGGGCCAGGATGAGACGGTGCAGAAGTGTCTCCAGAACGGAGCCTGGCTGGAGGGGCTGTTTGAGCGCTTCGGGGAACTGCTCAACCAAGTGCAGCAGGTCTGCCGATAGCCGCAGAGAAACGGTGGCAAGAAACGGATAAGTTCACCTCGCCCCCCCCCCTATTCTAGGATGGATTTCCCCCAACCTCCCCGGCCAGTGTGTAATGCATGAAGGGTGGCTCGGGGCTGTGATCCCGCCCTGCGTTCAGGGAGGGACTGCGGGCCTGTGTTCTCACACGGATGGGACGTCAATACAGGTGTGTAGGCCTGTACGGCGGGGGAAGCCAGGCAGCCGGCACCCCGGCCTGAGTCCTTTTTGGGAAAGCAACTGGACCCGTGGAGGACAGGAAGTGTTTTTGTGCGTCTGTGTTGTTTTTCTGTAGTAGCAAGCCAACAGAGAAATGGACATTTTGATAGTTACATGATATGTTTAGTATTTTTAAACGGTCAGTTTTTTGTATAAAACAAAATATTAGAAAAATGTTGCTAGAATTTAACCAACAAGCATGCACTAGATGAATAGAGCAGTTACCCTAGGCCTAGGTAGGAGTGTTTTTTTTTCTTTTGGTAAAAAAAAATGTATGTATAATCATAGATTTATATATAAACTATGTAAAACAACCATTTTTGTAATGGTGTGCCAAACTCTATAAACTATATATTCTGTACATTTTGTAAAGAAAGAAAGAGGTGTGTTAGGAGTGATTTGCATAGCAAATCTTTGAAGAAAGATTTGCTCAACTATAGTATAGAAAAAAACCTTTTTGTCTTTCAAAAAAAACCTTTACTTGTAACACAATTTTTGATTCTGATGGATTCAGTGCAATTCCAATTCTACTTTTTATGAACATTTTAGTAATGTTACTACCTTGTTTTATCTCTGGGCAAAAGGAAAACAAAACAAGATTATTCTTTATATAACTATCTCTACAGGTGTAGTCTGCATTTTATCAAAAAAAATAGAATTATTTTTCACAGAAGCACATATTGTTATACCAGTGGCTTGTTCATTACGTTTTGTAAGAGGCTTTTGCATTGTTATTCAGAGAGATCTTCCTACTTGGACTCTTCATAGTTTACATGAGTTGCAACTATGACGCCGTATCTAAAGCATTGTGTTCTAAAGATGCCGTTTGTAGGTTGCATGGAAGGTCTAGTCAACGCCAGGAAGGTTTCACCTCTCGTCCCTCACATTGTTTAATGTTTATCAATGCACACAATGTGTTTTTATGGTGTTTGTATTTCAATACCATATCGTAAAGCTTCAGTCCGTCATGATATGGGCGAAACGATTCAGTTTCGGCGAGGATGTCCGTCATAAATGTAATTGTAAAGAACTTTTAGTGCCTACAAACTTACAAACTGCATCTTTACCACGTTAATCATGTAACTGCATTCAAAAAGTGATCTTCTTTTCAAGTGTAGGTACACTGCAGATATTTTCTGATGTGAAAATAAATTTCCTAATTAACATGAGTGGTAATATTTGTTTCGTATCCAGTGAATTATTACGTGTGCCGCTGACCGAATGTTTGTCCAGCAGGAATGTTATTATAGGTGTGTTTAACCACACGTTCATTCGGTCTTTGCCATATCCTAATAACAGGACCTCATTCCTTGAACTTGATAGTTTATCAGTATTCCTTCCTGTTTATTTAAGTTTCAATCGGGGAAAATGAGATGCCTTCCTCTAACACCTTTACAGTGCATGATTTATTGTGGTTATCGTGAAATTGCAGATTTTTCTCTCAGTCAACGATGTCAGCCACTACATAAAATCGGATCATGCTATATTATTGATCTGGAAGCAGCGGAATACAGAAACTAACTTTTGAGGAAATTATTTATGCGGTTTGTCATCAAGTGGAAACCCAAAATTGATTGTCAAACGTTTATTTAGGGTTACAACTGCTAGCTTTAAATACACAGAAAAATGATGATCCCATTGTGTGATTTATCTAGCCCCTCCCCTTTGGTTAGTCATTCCCTTCCTGATAGAATATGTTGCCTTATACTGAAACTATATGTGCTTACTTTTTATCATAATGATACACATCAGGATGAGATGAGCATGGTTTCACAATCACCTGCTCATTGTTGATGTGGAGTTTCTAGTATTGCATTTGGGGGGGTTGGAGAGTGGGGATTAAGTGGCGGGAAAAACCTATCCATGCGCTCATGACCAAACTATTCCCTGGAAAAACGGGTGGCCGCCAGTGTGTACCGAGTCAAGGGGTCCCTGGGCCCTGTTCAACGAGTCAATGAATAAAATATGATTGTGCAGCCACTCTTTCACAATGCCGTATTATCATGCACCGCGCAAGACAAGTGCGCCAGTGTGCTCTGTCGGCTGCTCTGTGAAGAGGCACCACTGTCCCCCCGTCATTTAGTGGCGTTAGTGGCCCAACGGCGGGGGAGGCTCAGCCACACCAGACTCTGGGATTCCGACCCGGACCAATGCCAGGGAAAGTTTTTGAACGTCTGCTGTCCGGGGGGTTGGGGAGGACGGGAAGGGGGGTTATGAATTTTAATGTGTGCTGCATTGCTCTGCATGTGGGAGATAAACTGAGAGGGCAGTGTGAGCAGACAATCGGAACACAGTCCTTTCGATTGTTGTTGTTTTGGAGATTACAGACGGGACTACCGGACTCCGGCTTGGGAATGCTGCTTGGGCTCGTGGTTGGTTAACTCGGATATTGGGGCTCGAACCCCGATGTCCACAGTGTACCTGTAGGCAACCCAGAGCAAGATGGCACTACCCCAACCTGCTCCGTTATGTTATGTAACTAGATTCACTGCAAGCCTCATTGGATGAAAGTATCTGGGACTTTTATCCAAAGCAACTTTTTCCTTATACTTTACAGTTTAAACTGTGACATGCTCTTAGAAGACTGTGGTAACTTGTTTTTCACATCAGTCTTCTGGCGGATTGGAGACGAAGGGGTGATTGCATAAGTCCGGGAAGAGGGAAGAAGTTTAGGCGTACCGCTGTTTATGGAGAGCGGGGAATCAGGGATGAACAGCACAACAGATGCTGCCAAAAGTTTTGGTCTAAGGTCCAAAAACAGCAAATTCATAACAAGCGATTATACTGCGCTGTTTCTGTAGTTGAATCAAGAGGGACAGTACAGTTTGAGTTCACTCAGTGTTTGGGGCGCAATCAACTGAAGAAAATGGCCCCCAGTACTTTCAATATTTATGGTTATATATGAGACCATCTACAATAAAACAGAATGCACCTTAATGTCTGAAAGTGAGAGTTTGATTTCAGTAAATAATTGGCAGGCTTTATAAAGGCTTTAATAACTTTGCTTTGACCTTGTTGAATGTTGACAAGTTTACTGATTACATTCAGAAGGTTCCCGCACTCCTTCCTAGCTCTCTCTCACTTGCTCTATATCCATTCCCTCTCTATTCCCTCTCTCTCTCTCACACAATCTCTCTTGCTCTTTATTCACCTTCAAGCTACACACACAATATTCCCATGCTCTTGCTTGGTTTCAGTCAACCCTTGGCGACTTACCTTGTGTACTTTCTCCATTCTTATGTCATGTATTTTTCAGCAGTGGACAAAACACCATCACAAGCCTTCCCCCTCTTCCCCCAGAGTAGTGGAACCTGTTTCCTGCTGTAGCTACAACATTCCCTTGATGCCTGTCGTTCCCCTAAACCAAAACGTTTAGGGCATGTCATTACATGACCTCTGCAGACTAACGTCTATGGTGAAAATGTGAAGTTCACGCTGTTATTAGTAAAGTCAAGGCTTCCCGGTGGGATTCTGAATGATGCAACACCTATAAAGATTAGCTTATCATAAAAAATTGGTTAACAGTAGTAGCAAGAAACCTGCTACCCTCTTAATTTAAACCTAAATTATATTATATATTTAGAGCAACTACTCAACTCAGGCCAAGTCGGGCATTCTTTTGTGTGAAAGAAATTTCACACGAAAGAAGATTTTGCAAGGCTAGTGATCCAACCAGTTTGCCAAACATGGTGTGTGTGTGTGTGTGTGTGTGTGTGTGTGTGTGTGTGTGTGTGTGTGTGTGTGTGTGTGTGTGTGTGTGTGTGTGTGTGTGTGTGTGTGTGTGTGTGTGTGTGTGTGTGTGTGTGTGTGTGTTTGTCTGACACTGTTTCTGTTTCCTGGACCTTATTTCTGGCTCTCAGCATGTTCAGCGAGAGGCAGTGACACTGACACACGGAACACCTTGAGTTTAGAGTGTCATCTTACCCTCTTCCCTCGTCACATTACACCCATAGGACTCGGAACACAACATCCATTGCCCATTCACTTCAGTCATTTCTGACTATTTTTAAACAGCAGGAAATACCTCTGAGACACGTCTGTCAACAGAAAACACTGACATATTTTCACTCCGCAAATGCTTTGCTGTGTATGTGTGTGTTTTAAACTTGCTTCTAGTTCAACTTCCCTTTTGTCGCTTTTTTATTCTCACGTTATTTATTTTTACTTACTCAAACAAATCCTTTGGAATGTCGGGCCCTTTGTAACATCTGTCATCGCTATTATCATCCTTCGGTCGATATTTACTGTAAAAGGTGTGTCACTGAAAGGACCGGTGGTATTCAATGTTTTTTCTGTTCAGTGTTTTATTCAAATGAAGTGCATGAAGGGATGCGCATGTGGGCCTGCTGCATGCTTAAAAAGTTTTGCAGCTCAATGACAAATGTCAATACGATTTAACTGGAATACCTTTGTACACTCTTGGTAAATTTGAAGGTTATTATTCTGCACTTGTATCCCATGTTAAGTAAGGGGGGAGAGAGAGAGAGAGAGAGAGAGAGAGAGAGAGAGAGAGAGAGAGAGAGAGAGAGAGAGAGAGAGAGAGAGAGAGAGAGAGAGAGAGAGAGGGGCAGAGAGAGAGAGAGAGAGAGAGAGAGAGAGAGAGAGAGAGAGAGAGAGAGAGAGAGAGAGAGAGAGAGAGAGAGAGAGAGAGAAGGGGGCGAGAAAAGACAGACCTCATTACCATATTAATGAGCATGTTCGAGGCGTTATTGGTATGAATGAATAATGAATTGCGATGGGAGGAGACGGTTTCGGTGTCGACGCTGTAGTGAGTGTGCGTCACGGTTCAGAGGACTGGACAGTGTGGAGATATGAGGACCCTGGGCAGTAATTGAATGGCCACGTTAAGGGGCTGGGAATCGAACCGGGAATGCACCGACCACCAGGTAATGTGACATTGAATTCGTTAAAAGTATGCGGCATTATAGATGAATAGACAGTCGCCTATTTCCAGAGTTACTTTAGCCTTTATCTTCCTGTTTTTAAGTAGCCTATTGTTTTGTAGTCTCCCAATTAGAATAGTGCAATAATGTAACACCTATTCAATTGGGCTATCTTAAAATCATTACAAATAATTCAATCCAAATAGTCGACAAATAAAAAAAAGCATCGTATGGCAATCTATACGACAGTTTAATAAACTTTAGTTCAGAGTGGTAGGCCTATAGTCGGCCTCGCGTGTTTCTGATCAAGGGAAATCCAATGCTGATGGTGAAGGTTATAAACGATAGACACAATACTGTCATTTTTTGGTATGTGACTTTACATCCCAGCCGCCTAAAATGTACCCCTGCAGACTAACTGCAGCGTGTTGTCATATCTAAAATCGTATTGTTAAGACAATAATACCTTAGGTACGGCATTAGCCTACGCGTCAAGAGCTGCTCCCTCTGCGATTATTTACGCATGTTCTGTGTGTGTGTGTGTGTGTGTGTGTGTGTGTGTGTGTGTGTGTGTGTGTGTGTGTGTGTGTGTGCGTGTGCGTGTGCGTGTGTGTGTGCGTGTGTTTGCAAACATCGACTGTTGCCCTTGACTAAGTAGTAAGTAAATTCCCCCTTGAATATCTGCTCTGTCCGCCGGGATAAAAACATGCACGGCACGGAGTTAAAGAGGGGGAGACGACTGGAAAGAACTATGCAAACAGGGCTCAAATCTCAGTCCACGCGGGAAACAGAGAGTGACAGAACATTCCGGTTCCCAGGAACCCCCGTCCCACCTAGAGCATGGGTGTAGTAGGCGCCTGCTATAGGCACAGAGCCCCCCTGCGACATGTGCATTGTGTAACAATAGTTCCTGAATATGGATCAGATAAACAGTTGTTTTTGATCCCGGACCCCAGACTCGTCTTACAGAGGGGACAGTGAGAAAAGCCCAATGTTAGCTGGTTTGTTCTGATAACGCAGTTCCTTTCTGTTAAATAGAAAATAAGTATTTCTTTAATGGCATTTTCATTGCAGGTCTTCATAATATGTCTCGATATATATATAGGCCTATTAACCTGTATATCTAGATAGGTATACCCTCATCTATCTATGCCATAGGCTACCTTCTAACTTTACAATGCCATCCTGATTAGATCTTGTGAATCTTAATAAGCTGGGTGGTGGGATGTGTTTGACAAATGTTTTCTGGGATGGTGAATGGGTCTTTGTGTAACTGGACCTTTGTGTGCGTGCGTGTGTACGTGTGTGCGTATGTTGATATGGGGGCATTAATTATCCATGTGTTTTTCCTCTGAGTTTGCGTGTTATACCCAGCCTGTATTTCACAGCATGGTGGGAGAGACAATAGTTGTAGATATTGCTTTTGGGATCAGGATTGCTACAATATGATGACATGAATTGTTTCATAGAGCAGCGTTGATGGCAGTCTGTGGGATGGTCTGTCTGGGGGATTCAGCTAAATGTAGACTGGTTATCACATCTGCGGGTTTTTCCTGCTGTATTCCTTCAAAACAAAACTGAAGACTGTTGCCAAATGGCCAATTGGCCTTCCTTGAATCATATCACCTTGTTTCCTGGAATCACTTCCTATTTATGATGGTTTTCTCGCTTTTTTTTTACCTAACACATACTCTTCAAGTGTAGGTTTTGTGGATCGTCCTTTTCATTTTGCGGGGGAACTCAATTCAGGTGGACACTCTTTCTCAGCTGATCAGGGATGTATGAAAGGGTTAAGGACGAGCGTAAAATAAATGTTTACAATTAGTTGTAGCCTAACGACCTCGAAAGAGGGTTAGGTTAGTCGGCTCACTCAATGTCACAGTAATCATAAATAAGATAAGACATTTGGTGTGCTCGCTTTTAGTGTCTTACAATACTGTGAGTGCATATATTCTTTGCATAAGTGGCCCTTGTAGGAATCCAACCCCTAACCCTGGATAATGTTAATCGATAATGACAAGGGTTAAGGCCTTGCTCAACCAAAGGACTTACACTGTAGTCAACAAATCCTCAACGTTACGGCTCACTCAGTGATATTCTGCGAAATGTTGCTCATTGTTTGTTTGTTTCTGTTTCTCTACGCATGTTCCCTCCTTCAACATCTTCCTTTCTTCACACACTTGTCTCATCATCTTCATCATCCTCATCATCCTCATCATCAACCTCATTATCTTCACCACCATCATCATCATCCTCATCGTCTTCATCACCACCACCATCATCATCCTCCTCCTCTTCATCAGTGCCGGCAATGGCTGCCGGAAAGCCGTTCCGAGCGACCTTCATCTGGAGCAGCATCATCAACAACCTGCAGTCTCAGGTGGAGGTGAAGCGACGCCGCCACAACCTCAAGTCCTACCAGGACTGCTTCCTGGGCTCGGAGGCCGTGGACGTGGTGCTGGCGCACGTCATCCAGAACCGCTACTGCGGCGACCAGGACGTGCCCCGCTTCAAGGCCGTGCGGCTGTGCCAGGCGCTCATGGACTCGCGCGTGTTCGAGGCGGTGGGCACCCGGGTGTTCGGCAAGGAGAAGCGGCGGGCCACCTTCGAGGACAGCAGCTTCAGCTTGTACCGCTTCCTCTACCCGGAGTCCAGTGAGGCGGTGCTCACCAGCAGCACCGCCCTGTCCAGCAGCTCCGTGGAGGGGGGATACGACGCCTCGCCCGGGACAGGCCAAAGCAAGGACGGCTTCAGCACGCCTGATGACCGGTAATCCCCCCCCCCACACCACCCCCCCCCCCCCCCCCCCCCCCCCCCCTCTGGATCATTTCTAGCACATTAATGACTTTTGGATGGAATTGTTGAACCTAAATCCCACAAAGGCTTGGCTTTAGGGCTTAAAAGTTTAGGCTAATGCATGTCTGATTCTTCCGATTACCAAGTTAGAGCTTGATGAATGCTGACATCAATAGCAACATTGCCTTACAAAGAATATTGGGATTTCTTTATTTTCAATTGATAAAGGCTGGTTTAGTACAGAAGCAGAGAAAGAATTTCAAAGTATCCGCATTGTGGAATTTGAGGCTCAAACGTTAAACATCTAAATCCATTCCCTTTTTTTATGTGATTAAATTAAAATGTACAAGAGCACGGATCCAAGCAGGGCTGTTATATAAGATGTTGAGTGCGTGTGGAGGACCTTGTGATGTTCCTCAGCTTCACTCTCTGCTCTTGCCCTGTCCTGAGAAGCAGGCCTGTCTGTTACCTCTGATCTCCGTATGGGAGATGATAGATCAGGGGAGGGTAATTGATGTGAGGGCCAGAGATGTGTGGCAATTATCAATCTCCAGGTACATTAAACGTGTTAGTCACCATTCAGCCTTCAAGGAAGCCCAGCCAAAATGTGGTAATGGGAAATAAGGGAACCTAAATATAGTTTCATGTCTGCCATAATATGAAATCCTGTTTGGTTGTAGACTGATGGTCTCCTTTAAGTCTCCATCCACATTGTTGGGGATGGAGAAATGAATTCATCCAAAATGGTGCCATTATGATAACTCACAAGTGTGCTGCATTATGTTGTTACAGATAGATCTCGTACCTTGTTTATTTATCGTTTCCAATTCTTGCTGTGATTATGTGATTCTTTAGGCAGAACCAGGCGCTCATCTACAACACACACCCAACCAAAACAGACAAATCTCTGGAGCAAATGCTGGGGAACCTCAACGTGAACTCCGCCCTCACCCCTCAAATGACCAATCTGGGTCTCTCCCAGGACCGTAAGTCTACTTACCCGACCAATCACACAAAGTTAACATTTGCAAAGGTTTTATCGGTTTCCCAGTATCATATATTATCAATCTTTTCTTCCAATCTATCAATCTTTTCTTTGGGACACAAAAGCACATAGCACATAGTACAATAATACATCCTAGAAAACGTATTTATAAACGTATATATAGTTTATTCAAGTTAATCAGAGAGCAAGGTGTGTATGGAAGGTGTGAGAGGATGTGTAGTATTATGTGTGTGTGTCTGAGGGTGTATACAGTCTGCTTGCAGTGTGATGTGTGTATATACAGTATATTTGTGTGCATCAGCGAGTGTGTGTGAGGGCATGACCCTCTAGTGTTCATGTTTGTGGTCGTGCTGAACTGCTGTGGGCGCTCCTCCGCTGACCACATGGCAACATGGTCCATAAGCCCCGTGTCTCTGTGGCCCCCAGTGGTGGAGCAGGTGTGGCGCCAGCAGTCCGTGTTCAGGCTGCTGCAGCTGGTGGAGCTCCCCCTGCTGGAGAGTCTTCTGGAGGGCAAGGAGCTCCCCCGCCCAAACCTACACAGCATGGACAGCGACCCGGACCTCCTGTACACCTCCAGCTACCTGGACCGAGAGGTCCTCAAGGCCTTCAGCGAAGCACAGTGAGTCTCACACCTCCATTCATGGTTCATGTCCCCTGGCATTCATGGTTCATGACGCCGGGGGACTTTGGGATTACTCCACTTGGAACGTTTTTCCCCATCATTTTGGGTGGGAGGTACTTTCGAGAGAACCATTGTTTAAATTGGTTCAGTATTGAGTGGTAAACTCTGGCGGTAACGAAACAAGTTGTACTTCTCTCTAGGGATCCTTTCCAAGGTGTGGTCAGACATTTATAATAACAACCGGATCTGTCAATGGCAACATAAGCACCTTGAGAGGACATACATTGACGGGGCCAATGCCAGAAAGGATTACATTGCAACTTGTTTTCGCGGATAACGGCATTTGTCCCTATGACCCGAAATGATCGGAAAAATATGTGAAGGATGAAAAGTGCTCCTTTAATGTTAACTGAATGGCTCTCACATGGAAATACAATCGGGAATGTTGAAATGTCAGAATCATTGTGGAGAATAGAGGGGTTTAGTGGCGGATAGCATGTAGTAGTGGTGTTTTGCCCTTGTGACAGAATATGAGAGAAAAGACTCGACAGGACACGCCTTCCTTCCAGGAAAAGGTTCAGGGCACACAAACAGATAACAGAGAAAGGCAGTGTGTGCATGATTACACATACGTGCAGAAAACCAAATGCAAGCTGGGTGTACCGTCTGACCACCAGACTTACTATTTGTCCACCTCCAAACAGGGTCACACAATGGGAAGGGATTTGATACGTGTCTGGCCTATGGTGTTGGCAGGCTGGCTGGATAGATATGAATTGGAGTAGAGCATTATGAGCAATAGGTAGTGCTTGCACAATGTTCATTCTGAGAGAAACATAATAAAAACACCTGTAATTTATCAAGTTGAATTGGCATCCTGTGCGAATCATGAAGGCCTTTAAGACTAATGAAGGAAATGTTATTTCTGTCTATTTGTCTATTTGCAACTGTTCATTCCTTACTGTCTATCCCTAACTGTTTATCACTAACTGTTTTAATTGTAACTTTCATTCCCTGACCATCTGTCCCTGGCTGTCTAACCCTAATATGGATGCATTCACATTACATCTGAAGGTTACTTCTAAAACCTCTATCCCTGTCTGGCGTCACTCATCACCTCTTCCTCTTCCCCGCTGCAGGGCCGACGAGTGGCTGAGAGCGGCCATGGACTGTCTGGAGTTCCTGCCCGACAGCCTGGTGGTGGAGGTCAGCAGAGGGCTGGCCGCCTGCTCCGAGGACCAGCCCAAGTGCAAGAGGCTCTTCTACGGCCTGCTGGATAAACACTACGGCCAGTCGCAGCATCCGCCCCTGCTCAGCAACCACATCTTTGACATCCACTCCGGCATCTCGGAACTCCTGGGTAAGAAGGGAGGGAGCCAAAGTGTCCACAGCTTCCCGTGTAGACGCTTTGGATGCAAAATATCGGTCTTCATCATCTGTCTTTTAACTTGGACTAGAGCTATAGCCTTAGTTTTTAAGCTAGTAATCATTGACTTACATGCATGTTTTTTTTTTCATATTATTGTTATGTTTTTGTGAAAAGTGCGTAATAAGGGTGCTATATAAATAAAGTGTTGAGTTTATCTCTTGACTATCTAATTGCTGTCTTTTAATTGCCAATGTATTCATTCTAGTGAACTGTGTATGTGTGCGTGGGTGTGTCCGTTTAGTAAACGGAAAGAAGGAGCAGGCCGTGGAAGCGCTGCAGCTGTGCCTGAAGATGCAGGATTCACGCAGCAGGGAGGAGCTACGCAGGCTACTGAGGTTTATGGCCGTCGCATCCAAACCAGAGGAGGTCAAGCTCCATAAAGAGGTGAGCCCCTATCGCAATGAGAGCGAGGGTCGGCTGTATTTGTGTGATGCATGCGTGCGTGTGTGTGTTTTGTTCAAATGGGCCCTTTGCTAACCCTTTTGTATGCCCACAATAGGTTGAGAACAGAATGGCAGTGAAGAGGTCTTTCGCCGGGGCCATCATCTACAGCAGAAGACTGGCCAAAGGGAAAGTGGATCTGATGGTGCTGTTCATGGTGGAATACCACTGTGACCTCTTCAAGGTAAGTGCTTATTAATGTGGATGGAACCAATCAATGAGTTTGGTAAAAGCCAGAGTGTAATCAAAAAAACTGATCCGTCTGGGAAGTGAATTAGATAGATAGATAGGTAGATACAACTTTATTAATCCCCCGGGGGGGAGATATCCATTTTTTAAAGCACAGCAGCAGTGAAAGACACAGGATATAATACAAAACAATAAAAATACAAAGTAGTGCTAAGGAAAACAAAAATAGATGCTGAAGTAAATTCTAAAGTAAGGACAAACTGAACAAACAGGAATTGGAATAATGCTTGTTTGATCGTGGTGGAACATGGGCCTTGAATCAGAGCAATATGTTAACTCTTTTGTGTTCTTTTGTCCACCAGATCCCTGTGTCGTTGCACAGGTTAGTTAGTGATCGTCTTTTGAATATCGTGAGAGGGAAAGATCCAGATGACGTCATTACAGGTTGGTGGATTGTTTTTTTGTGCCATCCATTTTTACATTCCGTCATACAATAACATTAGATTGTTAAAAGAAAAAAACCCTTGATAGCTTATCCAAATGATTCATCTCTCTCTCAGGCCCCACATATTGCAGAAGAGTAACAGGGAAGGACTTTGTAGAGAGCGCCCAGAAGACAACTCACAATGAACTGCGCTCCTTACTGAAGAGCATCCACGAGAACACCAAGCTCTCGGCCAAGGAGAAGAGGAGGCTGCTGGGACAGTTCTACAAGGGCCACCCCGAGATCTTCGTCCAGTACTTTGGGAGTAGGATGGCCACTGCAGACCTATGATCGTCTCACATCGGGGGGGGGGGGGGGGGTATTTATTTATTGATTTTTGTATATTATGTATAGATGAAAAAAAGAAAGAAAGTGCTAGAACAAAACGTTTAATGTGAAGTGGATGTAAAGATCAGTTGTTTTTTTTTAACGTTTTTACAACCATATGCCCTCATCATCCTCATCGTCATCCGCTTATCCGGGGTCGGGTCGTGGGGGGAGCAGCTCAAGCAGGGGGCCCCAGACTTCCCTTTCCCGGGCCACATTGACCAGCTCTGACGGGGGGATCCCGAGGCGTTCCCAGGCCAGTGTTGAGATATAATCTCTCCACCTAGTCCTGGGTCTTCCCCGAGGTCTCCTCCCCACTGGACGTGCCTGAAACACCTCCCAAGGAAGGCGCCCAGTGGGCATCCTTACCAGATGCCCGAACCACCTCAGCCGACTCCTTTCTAAGTAAAGGAGCAGCGGCTGTAATCCGAGTTCCTCACGGATGGCTGAGCTTCTCACCCTATCCCTAAGGGAGACGCCAGCCACCCTTCTGAGAAAACTCAACAAACATATGTGAAGTGGATATATTTAAGAATAGTTTTTAAAATGTTTAGTTGTAGAGGCAATTTTGGCACACATGATTTGACTTTAGTTGACTGCATGAAAAAGGAATTTATGAAGGAATTTTAACAGGCATAAAATGGAAGGTGTGCCTATTCTTTGTGAGTGAATGTCGAACATATAGTTACAAAACAGAAATTGTGTCAGAAATGTAGGAAGGGCCGTGCAACAACAATAGCATCAGGAATAAAAGAAAACTTATCATATAGTTTATGTATGTTACATATGGTTTAACCATGTTTGAGCAAGCCCAGATTTCTCAATCTATTATTTAAAGGTCCAGTTCTCTGCTCCTGTTGTTTTCCACTCGTTAACAACACATTCATGTCTGTTAAGATATTTGTGGCAAACATTCTCATATTGGTTTACATAAATTCCTGTTCCAGCATTTAATTTATTTTGCAAATTGGGAATAACATAACCAATGCCTAGCCATTAAACAAATGTATTGTTCAAAGTGAGCAGAATAAAACCAAGATTTTCTATAACTCACACAATATGTCGATTGGTCCATTTCCCTGACTTCACATCTTTACTGTCTGGAGTTTTGAGCGAACATTTGTTCAATGTACAAAAGTATCTAGGATATGCTTTTATTCAAAGAAATTTAAAGTGAGTACAGGTCAGGAGTTATAGGCATTCTAAAGGTATTGCTGTCAGTTGCCGCTGAACTGTCCTCAAGACGACAAAGTATCTGAGAATGTTGTTCATTATCCCATATCTGTTTTGTGGATCCACAGTTACACAGTGTTATGTCAACATAGTAACCAAGTGAATGCTTTAATCTAAAATCTAAGTATAAATCACAAAAGAACCAATAGGAGGGCAAACAATGTGTTGGGTTGCTCAACAGTGATTGTACCGATCACCTGTGAATATCAACAGCTGGTTGGCATGCAGGCACGCACACACGCACACACACACACACACACACACACACACACACACACACACACACACACACACACACACACACACACACACACACACACACACACACACACACACACACACACACACACACACACACAGATCCAAAGTGCTCATATTTATAATAATTGATTTTGTGCATTATACATGTGTAAAACCCAGAAACCAATTGTTTGAATTTAAAAATGCATTTGTTTAAAACTTGGAAGTGGTATCGATTGAAATCAGATTATTAAAGTTAACAGTACATTCATATGTCCGACTTATGCTGGGTCAGATTCAGCATCCAGTTCCTATACTTACCTCTTCATCCATCCCTAGCTCCGGTGTTTGCCAAAAAATAACTCCACAATCATGCACTCTACAACAAGGGCTTTACTTGGTACCAAAAGACAGACAACACCTTTGAGATCGGTTAACACAGGAACTATGTGGAGGCTAGGTCAGAATACATCTAGAACCCAGCATGATTGGAAGGTTATACATCTGCCTGAAATAAACTATGTTTTAGAGCAGGGGACTCAAATTCGCGGCTCGCGGGCCAAATGCTACCTAATTTTATGTGGCCCGTGAGCACTTCAAATGTATTCGATTATTTAATTTTTTTCAAATTCATTGAATAAGAAAATTAAATCATTGAACAGTTTCTACCAATTGTACTGTTGCCGTGTAATCATAATAAAATATGAACATATTAGATTGACTTAACAAGGGTTGTAGTAGGACACCTGTTCTATTTCATCCTTACTGACCGCCAGAGGCGGTGCATTAAGCACTGGATTTATCCGTCTCGCGCATGCGCAGTTCGAGTACCTATACCAACAAGGTCACATGTGACCCTCGTGACACCGGATTGGCTATATAGCCCGGTGTCGACAGAGGATCTGTTCCTTTCATCTTCTCGCAAAGACGAATGTTGTAGTACCGCTTGCGGATAGCGTATTCGCTTTTTGAAAAGGATCGCGCTCCAGACTGTGTGCAGCCTCGCGACCAAGGGTCGGAGCAACGGGTGAACTCGTCCTCCAGGGGCTGTTGGTCTGTACAGCGCTGAAGTAGAAGCTTCCAAGGTTTTGTTTAGTTTCAGTCACTTACCGGTGAAGGCAGCGCTCTCGCGTCCTCTCCCGGCAACACTGCTGGGGTTATTTTCACTACTGGGATTAATTTCGCTACTGATAGCTCCCTTATAGAAACAGCTCGGCTGTGTTCTGGGTTACCAAATTTATTTGGTAAAAGGTTTTTCCAGTCAGTCACTTACCGGTGAAGGCAGCGTTCTCGCGTCCTCTCCCTGTAACACTGTTGTTTATTTCTTTCGGTCACTTACCGGTGAAGGCAGCGCTCTCGCGCCCTCTCCCTGTAACACTGTTGGGGTTTATTTTTTAGTCACTTACCGGTGAAGGCAGCGCTCTCGCGCCCTCTCCCTGTAACACTTGTTTGTTTCTTTTCAGTCACTTACCGGTGAAGACAGCGCTCTCGCGTCCTCTCCCGAGAACACTGCTGTATATTTGAGTGTGTAATTATTTTTCCAGTCACTTGCTGGTGAAGACTGCGCTCTCGCGTCCTCTCCCGGTAACACTTTCTTGGCTCTTCTTGAATTAGTAGCTCTCTGGTGAAGGCAGTGCTCCCTCTCCCAGTGTTCTGCTGATGGCTCATGTGTGTGGCGCCTGTGTGGCCCTCCTTGAGCCTGACGATGGCCATGATCGCTGCCCCTCTTGCCTCGGCTTCGAGCATTTGAGGGAGGGCCTTACCGAGAGGGCCTGTATGAACTGCGGCTCCATGCCCTTGGCACTCAGGCTGGCTAGGCTCGCAGCGGTGGAACATCCGGCAGCTGTCGACCTACCATCAATGGCGCCACTTCCTCCTGCTCAGCCCGGCCATTCTTGGCGTCGGGGTAGAGCAGGCCCCCCCCCCAGGAAAAGGGCTAGGGACGAGCTAGCATCCAAGGTGGATCGCTTGTCGTCCGATATGGAGAGGATACAGGAACTCCTCCTGACCCTGCAACCTGGGGCAGGTGGCGCGGTGGCTGACATCCGGCCTGACCCTTCCTTGGGGGATGTGCCGGGGACGGACGATGTCCTGTCGCTGGCGGCATCAGCCAACCTCTTCAGTGAGGGTGTCACGGGGGAGGAATCCTCAAACGCTTTTGGGGAGGCCTCCCGCTCCTCTACTCAGAGCTCTGGGCACAGCACAGAGGGTAACCCCATCGGGGCCGTCATCCGTACGGCCCTGGCTCGCCTGGGGCTCGATGCTCCTCAGGCAGACTTGGCCCAGCCTAGCGCCTTTTTCAGGCGCAGCCCTGCCACAGCCCCTTTCTCTGTCCCTCCTTCGGAGGAGTATTTAAAGGAGCTACACCTCTGCTGGAAGGACGCCAAGGCTCTCCCCCGTCCTTCTTCCAGTGCTCGGGCCTTGGCTGCCATGCGGGATCCAGCGCAGTATGGTTTGGGTTGCATGCCACCCGTTGAGCCCGCCATTGCCTCCCTCATTCTAACCCCCGATCAGGCCTTGCGGCCGGATGCCAGGTGTCCTCGGCCCCAGTGCAGGGTCACAGACGACCTGCTTTCGAAGGCCTATGACGCAGCAGCACGTATGGGGCGGATTGGCAACTCCCTCTCCCACCTAATGCTGGCGCTCTCGACCTCGCTGCAACAAGCTGCAGTTGAGCCGTCTACACAGGACCTGAGCGACGCGTCCCTACAGGCCTTTGCCCTCATGTCCAGGGAATTGGGGCGTGTTATGTCCACCCTGGTCCAGACTCGCCGCCAGGTTTGGTTGGCTCAGTCGCCCCTGACGGAGGCGTGCAGGAAGGCCCTTAGAGCCGTGCCAGTGGTACCGGGGGAGCTGTTTGGGTCAGCTGCCCTGGAGACGCTGGAGCGAGCTGCCCAAGCTAGGCAAACCAACCTGCAGCTGTCAGGTCTTCACAGGAGTGTCTCCGCTCCTGGCAGGCCTAGAGCCCCCCCGGCTGCCCCCCGGGGCCGCTACCAGCCACCACGCTCTTACCCAGCAAGAGAGGAGGGCCTACGCAGGTCTCGGCGGTCCGCCCAGCAGCCCGCTGATAGCTTTCGCGCCCCCGCCCGCCCATCGCCCGGGCAGCCTCGGGCCGCGGAGCCTCACCGGTACCCCTCCAGAGCCGACAGAGGCCGGGGGGCCAGGCGCTAGGACCACGGGGCCGGTCGTCGGCTGTTTTTCCCAGCAGCAGATCAGCTATTGGGCTGCCTGTACTATAGACCCCTGGGTGGTTTCCACCTTAACCCGGGGGTACGAATTACAGTTCCGACGCCGGCCCCAGGCCTTTGGCCGGGTCAGGATGACAGTCGTCCGCGACCCGACGAAGGCCGCAGCTCTGGCCCAGGAGCTATCCGCCCTCCTGGCCAAGGGTGCGATCGAGCCAGTGGACCCTCAGTTACAACCCGGGGGGTTCTACTCGGCGTACTTTCTGGTCACCAAGAAAGACGGCGGATTCAGGCCCATTCTAGACCTAAGGGGCCTGAACACGTTTTTAAAAATTTTACCATTTCACATGCTCACCTCGGCGGACACCCTGAGGGTAGTTGCCAGGGGGGAGTGGTTCACGACTATAGACCTAAAGGACGCCTATTTTCATGTGCCGGTTGCGGCACACCACAGGCGGTTCCTGAGGTTTGCCTATCGGGGCAGGCATTACCAATTCAGGGTACTTCCCTTCGGGCTTTCCCTCTCCCCGAGGGTTTTCACCAGGGTTGTGGCGGCAGCCCTCGCACCCCTGCAGACGCAGGGCATGAAGATCCTGCCGTATCTGGACGACTGGCTGGTCTGTGCGCCCTCCAGGTCCCAGGTGGCCCAGGACACGGCCCGCCTGCTGTCGCACGTCGCCCGGCTGGGCTTGACGGTGAATCAAACAAAGAGTTGCCTGGACCCTTCCCAACGGGTTACCTATCTGGGGTTGGTCCTGGACTCGGTCGCCATGAAGGCCTACCTTTCACCTCGACGGGTGAACGACATCCTCCGCCTCCTTCCTCTCTTCAGAGCCGGCAGGAGGCTGCTTTTTATTCTTTTTCTTCAGCTTCTGGGCAAGCTGGCAGCTGCTTCAGCTGTGGTGCCTCTGGGTTTACTGTCCCTGCGCCCACTCCAAATGTGGCTGAACAGCCTGCACCTAGATGCCAAGTGGCACAGGCAGAGGAGGGTCAAGGTGACCCTGCAGTGTCTTGTCTCTCTGGCCCCATGGAGAAGGAGAGCGTATCTGGAGGCAGGCGTGCCCATGGGCGCAATCCCGGCACGCCGGGAGTTGGTGACAACCGATGCCTGCCTCTCGGGATGGGGCGCAGTGTGGCAGGGCAGGACTGCGCAGGGACGGTGGTCTGGCCGGGACATGGCACAACACATTAATGTGCTGGAACTCCGGGCTGTGCAGCTGGCATTAGCCAGCTTTCTGCCCCATTTGACAGGCCGGCATGTCCTGGTCCGGTCGGACAACATGGCCACGGTTTCGCAGGTGAACCACCAGGGGGGCACCAGGTCAGCACGGCTACTCCGGGTATCCCAGAGCCTGTTGACTTGGGCTTCTCCCCGTCTGGCCAGCCTACGTGCAGTCTATTTGCCGGGGGCCCAGAATCGGGCGGCAGACTTCCTCTCCCGACGGAAGCCTCCACCGGGGGAATGGCGGCTTCACCCCGAGGTGGTGGAGTCAATGTGGGGCCTCTTCGGCAGGGCAGAGGTGGACCTCTTTGCCTCGGAGGAGTCGGCGCATTGCCCCCTCTGGTTCTCCTGGGCAGAAGCGTCCAGCCCTTTAGGGCAGGACGCGCTGGCGCACGATTGGCCGGACAGGCCTCTTTATGCCTACCCACCATTGCCTTTGATTCTGCCGACACTCCAGAGGGTCCTTTTGCAGGGCCACCGGCTCCTTCTGGTGGCCCCCTTTTGGCCGGGGAGGCTCTGGTATCCACTGCTGCTCAGGCTCTGCTGCAGCACGCCATGGCGCCTCCCCGACAGGAGGGATCTCCTGTCCCAGCTGGGGGGTCAGATCTGGCATCCCGACCCCTCTCGCCTACAGCTCTGGGCTTGGCCACTGCAGGGCCCGACCCACTGCTGAGGGAGTGCACTACGGCTGTCAGGGGTACGGTCATGAGTGCCAGGGCACCATCGACCAGGTTGCAGTACGGAAACAGGTGGAAGCTGTTCTCCAACTGGTGTGCGGCTAGGGCCGTGGATCCAGTGCATTGTGCTGTGACCACGGTGCTGGAATTTCTGCAGTCCCTCCTGGATAGTGGCCGGTCGCACTCTACCCTGAGGGTCTATGTCGCTGCCATCTCCTCCCTACATGATAGGGTTGACAGCGCCACGGTAGGGCTCCACAGATTAGTGTCCCTCTTTCTAAGAGGGGCTTTGAGGCTGCGTCCCCCTACAGCCATGCGGTCTCCAGCATGGGACCTGCCGCTGGTGCTGGAAGCCTTGTCATCTCCTCCCTTCGAGCCTTTGGGTCAAGGGGGTTTGAAGTGGCTGTCTATGAAGGCTGCCTTTTTACTCGCCATAACATCTGCCAAGCGGGTCGGGGAGTTGCATGCCCTATCAGTGAGTGATACATGCCTGAGGTGGAACTCTGATGGCTCGGGTGTCACTCTATGGCCGAACGTTGCGTTCCTGCCAAAGACCCTGCCACGCAATCACCTTAACCAGCCCATCCAGTTAGCACGCTTTGACCCCCCTTCTGGGGAGGGTGGGTCTGAGCTGCTGTGCCCGGTGCGGGCCCTTAGGGCTTATATTTCTGCTACCGCCGGTATTCGCCAGTCGGAGCAGCTTTTTGTTTGCCATGGTGGCCCTAACAGGGGTCATGCTTTAACAAAGCAGAGGCTGTCCCACTGGATTGTGGAGACCATAACACACGCCTACGGGGCCAGTGGCCGCCCCCCGCCATCCAGGGTGAGGTGTCACTCAACTAGGAGCGTCTCCACATCATGGGCTGCCCTGAGAGGGGTGCCCCTGGGGACCATCTGTGCCGCGGCGTCATGGGCGTCGCCTAGCACATTCTCCAGGTTCTACCGGGTCAACGTTGCCACTCCCCATCCAATGGGCGTGGCCCTGATGCCAAGCTCTGCTTTCTCTGATCAGTAGGTGAGCACCTTGACTCTTCGTGACGTTGTTGGTATTGGCCATCCAGTGCTTAATGCACCGCCTCTGGCGGTCAGTAAGGATGAAATAGAACGCAGAGTTACGTATGTAACTCCGGTTCTATGAATCCTGGATGACCGCCAGAGTTACAGGTCACTCAGAAGTCTCGTGGTTCGCGAGAAGATTCTGGGAACAGATCCTCTGTCGACACCGGGCTATATAGCCAATCCGGTGTCACGAGGGTCACATGTGACCTTGTTGGTATAGGTACTCGAACTGCGCATGCGCGAGACGGATAAATCCAGTGCTTAATGCACCGCCTCTGGCGGTCATCCAGGATTCATAGAACCGGAGTTACATACGTAACTCTGCGTTCCCAACTAGTAGTGTGGTCTGAGGCCTCGGCCCTGGATATGTTGTTATAAAACAAATAAAAATGTGCTTACATATATTTTAAAATGTATGTGTACCAGTATGCAATGTATATTTGTACACTTGAATAAATAATCAAACGGAGAGACAGTTATTTAACAATATCTTACGAAATAAGAGATTGATTGAAATAAATGATAGTCTTACAAGCGGCCCTTTGAGGGGAAACATAATGCTTACGTAGCCCGGGGTGAAAATTAGTTTGAGACACCTGTTTTAGAGTATCATCTTGTGGCCCTACCACATGGGATCATTACCCAAAACGTTATGAGGACTGTCGTAAGTTTGGATGCCAATAATGAGAAGTAGAGTCAAGGTAAAGAGGTTACTAGAGGTATACAAATGTGATGAGACAGACCTCATCACCCAGGCGATGAGATTTAATATCTCGAGAACCCATCGTCCGATTTTGACGCTTGACCCCTCTGTTGGACAAGCCAAACCATCGAAATTGCACCATAATGTAGCGATAAAGACTGTTTAAAGGCTATTACTTCAAACGGGAACCCCTCTTGGTAAGTTAAACCAATGTAAACAAGGACGGATGGGCTCAAATGCCGCATACACTGGATTATTCACTTATGGTGGTGTTTCGCAATCAAATACAACCTTTATGACAAAAACAACTAATTTTGTTATGTTTATTTTGGTTGTTACCTCAAAAATTTAAGCTTGAAATTGATGTTCTGTTGGAGCCTCAGTTTTCAAAGAATACGTTTGTGTCGTGGGATTATCCGTAGGCCATTGGTTCCTAATGTCCAGATCATAACAGTATATTAAATGGAGTGAAAAAGTGTGCCATTTACATTTTTTGTATACTTTCATGCCCTGTTCAATCAGCCAATGTTATTGTCAGTAGTCCAGTCTTTAAGCTTCATAACTGCCAACATGTGAAAGTTGATAAGCCTTCAAATAAACACCCAATGAACATTAAAGCAGTACAATATTCCTATCAAAAAGTTGAGATTCCTACACTGTCCAACACGTAAATGGTTGACTAAACCATAGTTATAACAAGGCGTTTCATGATATCAAATGAGCAATGTGGCGTTTTCAGTTAAATTATCTTGTTAAATTAGACTATATGTTGCTTTAGTTGACAAAGCTAAACATGTCACATTTGTCTGTACCAATACTGCAACCTAGTGGAAACTCATAAATAACACATTTATATTGACCATCAATCATGATATTGTGCAGGAGGTGAAAATAAATAGAGAACGTGGTTTGATTTTTCCCCCTTTTTATTTGGAGAAAGTTTACCTTAAAAAAAAAAAGATTCCACTAGTCTTCACTTGAACATCACGAGTCAGAAAACAGCAGTGTGCGAGAAACAAAAACCAAATAAACCCCATGGAATTAAAAGCTTTGTACAGTATATGGTCATGTTTTCAAAAATAAAAACTGTTAAAAACAAAGCAACAAAAACGCACAAGTCTGAGTGAGTGAGTGTGAGTTTTCATGGCTGTACAACAACAGAGTCAACAGACAGTACAGTATACCGTCACACGCATACGAAACAGAACAGGACGTGGAAGATTGCCCTCTGGGACCACGAGTTGAGTGAAGGGCCGTTTTATTTTAACATTCGTGCCAGCGTTCACCGTCTGTAAAGTGTGGTGTTGTCGGCTTCCTCGGTTTAGCGTTTTGTTTCGTCTATCGAATCCTCTTCTGCTGGCGCGAGCGGTAGATGTCGTGCACGGGCGGGGCCACGGCTCCCTTGTCGTCCTCTTCGTCCGAGTCCGCGTTGGGTCTCTTCAGGGACTTGCCGCCGCCCGCGTGGTTCTCCATGGCTCCGTTGCCCTCGCCTCCTGCCGCGTCCGGCAGCCTGCCCGTGATCAGCTCCACCGCCGCGTCCACCGCTGCAGGGGTAGAGGGTTAGAGGTGAGCCACCATGATTATACAGGTGACGTATTATACCACCAGCTGTGAGTGTGATTAGCCGTTACAAGCCGTTTTGAAAATCAGCCTCTTCTGACATCATAGGTGGGTGTGTACACCTAGACGTATGACGGACAGATGAGCAACGTTTGCTACAGTCCACTGGGTAGGCTGGTAGACAGCACACATCTAGGTGGGCACGCCCACTTGTGACGTCACAAGAGGCCAATTTTCAAAGCAGCTCGTTACATTTAAAACAACAACCAAGTGAGCGGGAGAATAAAGGACATAAAGAGGATAACTTACTCTCAGGAAGTGTGCATCTCCTGAAGGTCTCCATGACTTCATCCACTTGGACGAAGGGACCCTGCGGCGAAACAAGTAGACTCATCAACGATACAATACAACATATGTTGACCCGCTTCCTTATCTCGTTGAGCCACCACCTTAGAGGGAGCCTAAAAGGATCATTGGGTGATTTTTCAACCTGGATCCTATTTTCGCCCATCATTTTGGGTCCAAGTGAATTATGTTAACAATCTTTGCACTCGGTCCAGTATTGAACAAGGCGCTGCAGCCGTAATGTGCAATAAAGGGCTGTAACGTAATCCTTTGGGGGCAATAGCGCCTTGTCAATGTAGGACCTCTAAAAGTGCTTGTTTTTGCCAATGACTGAATCGGATTATATTCTATAAAATTGGAGACATTTTTTTTTTGCTTGATTTGGTTTCGTTTGTTTATGTTGAGAATTTTCGCTAGTAAATGTTCCTATGTCATTACAGTCTCAATCCACCTTCAGCCAAATCTTTAAGGTAAACCCAAGGTACACATTCTGTCGTCCCACCCAACAAAGCTTTTCCTGCAAGGGTCTCTAGTGTTTCATCATGAAAACCAGACTCAAAAGAGAGATCAAGCGAAAGGCAAAGAAAAAAGTTGAATTACTCTCTAAGGATCCTTTCCATAATGTAATAATAAAATATGAACATATTAGACAATTATAACAAATGCAGCCAGTTTTCGCGGATTACGACTGCAGACTTTTTGTTGCAATACTGGACCAGTTTCCAAACTGCTTGTCCGCATTAGTCTTTTGGACCAAGACGATGGGGGGGGGGGGGGCAAAAAGGTACTGGGTTGAATAATCCCCAGGTCGTCCTTTAACAAAGCGCTGGCTTTACGAAAGACCTGGCTGGCAAAGTGTTGAACTCACAGAGAAGCAGCTGGGTGGAGGCAGGAGCTTCATGAGGAGCACAGCCGCCGGAGGAACGGGGAACACCCCTCCTGGGACAGGGTGCAGCCCCGGAGCTGCGGAGAAGAAGATCAGAGGAGCTTAAAATAAAAAAGATCAGTTTTCAATGGAAGGGAATCAAAGTGGACTTTGTGGGGCGACATGATCAGAATACAATTTGACATGCTCCGTAGTGTTGTTATTGAGCGTCGTGCACTACGCTAATGACACGCTTACTGCCGACGAGCCGCCGATGAGCTGACCGGGGCAACAAGAACAATAGGAATTTATCCCTGACATGCAGAAAGGACTTTCACTGTGAGGATGTATTTCCCCTTTTCAACAACTTTAGGGTGGTGGATAGAGAAGGGGTTACGTACGGGTGAGGTGCCTGGGCTGGAAGGGGATCATCTGATTGGTGTCGGGCTTGGGGTACTCGGGTTTGCGATCCGCCTCGTCCTTCTGGGCGGGCGTTGAGGGGGTCACCACCGCCTCCTGGAGCAGCGCTGCGTATTTCGCACGGGACACGTCCTTGGGAGGAAGCAAGCGTCATTAACACACGGTCATTGAAAAAAGCCGGCACCTACAGTCGAAGACGCAGGAGAACTTCTCTGGATGCGTCAGTCACAGCCTGGCTCTTTTGCACACCTTGTATCCCAGGGCTTTGAGTTCACTGCCGGAACAAGGATAGAGGTCCATGAACTTGTAGCGGTCGACCAGCAAGGCCGTCTCTTTGCCCTCGTACTCGTCCTTGAAGGCTGTGAAACGCCTGCGCTCCACCTTCAGAATACTGGCCAGGTCTCCGATGTTGCTCTCGAAGGCCAGGAAGCGAGCCCAGATCTCTCTGGAAGGGGAGCGACGGACAATGAAGAGCGGGGACGTCACGATCAACACATGGTTTTCACACAGGAACATTGGATTTACATTTCCCAGGAAATTGTTGTGAGAAAAAAAAATCCTACCCTGATTTCTCGGGGGACATGCTTCCTGAGGTGAGCACTCTTTCAAACAGAACCCGAGTGTTGTTGTCCTCTAGAAGGGAAGGTCACACAGAATAACAAGTCAAACACAAACAACAGGGACAAAACGCTGAGCCCTCTTTCTACAACAGGGTCATTGGGGGAAAGTGCTGCAATGCAAACCTACCGTTGAGATGGGAGAGATAATCGATATAGGCAAGAATGTACTCCGGGATGTCACCGTATTTCTTCAGACCAAGTTCAAATATCTTGAAGGCCACAGATTTATCCTTCAATGGAAGACAAGGTAAAACACAGAGTTACAGAGAATACCTTAAAACGCAACGACTGACCCACTGCAAGGCCACATGCGAGCGGGGACTTTTTGAATGCTTTGCGTCAGGATGTCCCTTCGGACTTCCCGGTCTCTTGTTCACCTTGCTACAGTAGTACTCCATGAGGGCCGCGGTCACGTAGACGTGGTGCCTCGTGCGGAGGTCCTCCCGGGCCTTCTTGAAGATGGTCCGGCCCATCTTGATGCCCTCCGCCCTCCTGGCGAACTTCATGTACTGGATGTACACCAGCGTGGGGTCGATGTCCTCGATGCCCAGCAGGCGGTTGTAGATGCTGTGGACCTTCTCGTGTTTCATGCGACTCTGATGGGCGAGAACACGTCAACGTGAGCAAAGTGAGAGGGACGGTCTGTGTCTACGTGCTCTGCCATCCGGGCGTTCGCCGACACCCACCTCCTCGTAGTCGGCGAAGGAGAAGTACAGCAGCATGTTCTTCTTGAGCAGGGTGCCGATGGCTCGCTCGTAGATGTTGGCCGCCTCGTCGCTGAACAGCTTGGCGTTGTTCATGTCCTACGGAGTCAATCGCAGAGAGTCAAATCTTGAATGGCAAAAAACTGGCAATTTCTTTTGTCCAAACAACCCCATAATAGATAAAGGGTTGGCGATTGGCCCGACATGGGCTCGGTCTGCTTGACATCTGTCAGAACAAGAGGAGGGGGGGGGGGGGTGCACGACATCTACCACTCGCGCCAGCAGAAGAGGATTCGATAGACGAAACCGAGGAAGCCGACAACACCACACTTTACAGACGGAGCAGATAAAAGCTTTGGTGGTCTCTCACCCCTTTCTCTGCGAGCAGTTTGCTGGACTGCTCCAGGTACTGTGCGGCCTCGTACCAGACGTCAGGGTGGTGGCCCAGCACCAGAAGGCACTGTTCATAGGCAAACATCACTGCATGAGGGGAACAGGAGAACAATCAGAGGACCACATCTATCGAGACCGACCGTTGTAATACCCTCGTGTTGGATAAGATCCTGGTGGCTTTTTTTATAGAACGAAATGACAATATCTATCATTATCTTTTCAGATGTACCAATCTATTATTTGTATTTATGCACACACACTTATCAACCATTTAGCAGGCAATGTTAAACAACGTAACCTAACACAGAGCCTTTTGGTGGTCATTACGCTACCCTGCCCTTTGTCACATCAACCAGAGGCTGGACCGCAGATGGGGCTGGCAGCGGGCCAATCACCTCTCTTTGTGATGAGGGTCTGGTCTTCTGTGCGCAGCGGGTTGCTCTTCTCCCACTGGATGTACTTCTTCCACATCTCCACCTGCTGCGCCTCCTGTGGAGAGTTCTGAGGGGGCACAGAGGGAGCGTTCCGATCCAGCCCCTTCATCACGGTCTCGTATTCCTGGAGGATACACAGCCGTTGATGTTACAACAATGGACGACGGCGGAGACGATGCAGCTACAGCAGATTGGTCATGGGACTGCATTCCGGTTGCGTTGGAGGTCCAACTGCTACACCTCACCTTTGCCACCCTCCTGGCGTTCATGTAGTCCCTGCTGCGATCCTCAATCATCTTCTTGGCCAGGTGTATGTTGATGCCCTGGTTATAAAGCACAAAAGGTCAGAGGTAATTTTGATTCAGGCCACTGCCCATAATCCATCCGAGGCTCTAGTAATATGTTTGGATATCGGTTCAGGCCGAGCTGTGGGTCAAGAAAGCCTGAATGCGCGTGTGTGTGTGTGTGTGTCCCTCACCTCCTCATATTTGCTGTAATCCCTCCAGAGCTGCTCGATGTTTATCATGGGATTGACACAGCCCCTCTGGTACACCCGCCGCACCGCTGTGATCCTCTGGTTTTCCGCATATGAACCCACCGCCTCGCTGTAAACACATAAACAACGTTAACCATGGCTGGAATTCGAAAACGTATGATGGGGCCGACTGAGCAATGAAAAATGCCAAGTGAACATTCGAGAGATTACACAGAAAATATGTTTTCTCTAAATGTACTTACACTCCTTTGAGGAAGTTGATATAGTCCACCCATATCTGTAGGAGAAGGTCATTGTTTACCAGTTAGTCAATTATTTTGACTTGCCAGTATCTTTTTACGATACATGCACCACATTAATGCACAGGTAGGGGTCATCATCATGCTCAAGGACGCCTAGTTAGTGTGGACATTGGGGTTCAAAGCCAGAACTTTTAGGCTGGGATTCAAACACCCTACTAACTAGACTGCAAATTCTTCAACAACGTGCACCATTAGGTCATAGTTCTTAGCAAAAGATTCTTACCTGGTAGGACATGATTTCCATGCCAATTTTATCAAGGGCAAAGTCATATGCTTGGGCCATCTTCTCCCTAGAGCAAACCAAACAAAGTACCATGTTATAAATATTATTGAATATCGGTTGAAGGGGCCTTCCTTCCTACACCATGAAACGGAGCAGCAGCTGGGACCCTCACTTGTAGCTTGGCAGCTTTCCTTTGGTTTCCCGTACATAGGCCAGGTAGCACTTCCAAAGATCGATGTGCAGGACTTTCATCAGACATCTCTGAAACAGCTGGAGAGCGGAGAAAGAGAACACGTACAAGAGACTTACACCATGAGAAGGGATCGTTGTGTTTATGTTCGATGACAGAATGTGACAGAATGTATAATTTATCAACAGAATTATAATTTCTCCTTTGTCCACGCTTTGACTACAGGAACTGATACCCTAAAGGAAAACACACCCCTTGATTAATTGGTTTTCCCCTATCCATTAATAAAGGTTCTATTGCAATTGAGAAAATGTAATTTGTATAAAAAGCTACCGTCGGTAGACCGTAGGCTTTGATATATTTAGTCATTACAAAACTGAAATTAATACAATTTCTATCTTCGGTTTTCAATGTAAAATGATACAATTAGAGCTAAGGCTACATTATGTTTATCATTTGGATACATTCGTCTGACCATTTTTGAATTCCATTGTTTAAGCATAAGTGCAAATTAATATGTTGTCATATTTGTGTGTATAGAAGTAGGCCCACTTGTAGATAAAAATGTTTTAAATAATTCTGGATTAAAACATTTCATACAGGTTTTGCCATTCGTGTAAGATAATGCAAGTGATCCAACAGATCCAGTCAAAATACAGGACGTTTATTCTCAATGATTCCAAGACATGGAAAGAAATAACAATCGACTCCATTCATAATAGTGCAATTAAAGTACAGGTTATTTATACAGCTACTATTGAAATCAAACAAACTTGAGATTGGTTTAATTATTTTTGTGCATGGTTGATTTACATAGGAAAATTTGATTAGATGGATGCAGTGATTGAAGAAAAGGAAAAGCAATCAGTGACCTAGGCGTCATGGGATTTAAAATGACGGTTGATTGACTTACCTTTTCTACCTTGTCATAGTTTTTTGCCTTGATCTGCAAATAAGAGTGTAGATGTAATGTTAATTCAGCCAGTCTCTCCAGAAATCATGTATCATAATGTACACATGCAAGTCACCACGTAAACACAAACAAACCCTCTAAGATCAACAAAGTGAATTTCACACAAGAATGACAAGCTACAATTTCAAGTTCAGGGTTTATTATATTTGGTAGTTATTGCACAATGCCCACAAACATACCCGTAAACCCTAGCTCATAAAAACAAATGTAATAAAAACAGGGAACGAGGAAAGAAAATAAATATTATGCCTCCTTATGATAAAGCATGTACAAAACGCTATTCCAGCTGCTAGTTCAGAGGTAACTGCTAAAATGAGGTTGAACTCAGAACAACATGGTGGCCTTGATCTAGGATAATAAAATCTGGCCAGCTCCGGAACATAAATACTTCTGCATAAATACACTACTTCTGTCTTCTGCAGTCGACGCAAAAATGGGTTTAGCCAGAACCATCAACTTGTATCACAATGTGCCAAAATCTGCCAACAAGCCACTAAACACCTAGTCAAACCAAATGAGCTGAAAATGAAACATTGTAATTAAAAAAAAGTTAGGCGTGAAGGCAAACCAATATTACACAAATTGCAAGTTATGAACCCAAGATTGATGACTTATGGTGGTTAAAGGATAAACAGCCGGCAGGAGCAGCCCATCCACATTAGTTGGATTCCCTTTACAAAATTAAATGGAAATATATCAGAACTGGAGCATTAATAATATGCCAGTTACATCTGAATGTCTGGAAACGGCATTTGACAGATATGCAACTGTTGAATAGTTGCAGTCAGTCTAATGCTGACAACCCCCTCTACAGTGATCAGGATAAACACTCAAAAAGGCTGCATATAAAATCATAGCTGGAAAGCAAGGTTTCTTGAATGCTGTGTGTATAACATTCACAGGTAAGGAAAAAGCCCTCCATATCACGGTAAAAGCATTTTGATAAGCAAATCTCAATCACCAAATAAATCTATCAAAAAATATTAAAATGCATTGTAGCTGCTTTTGATTTGGTTGGGAATGCTAGCTTCAACTTGGAAATGACTAAATGTGACCCAGTTGGTCATGTGCCTGCACAAGGCCAGTCTATTTCACAGCAGCGCATCTAGGTGAAAGAACAGCAGCCAAGCAGAAGGGATAGACCAGGAGAGGAAACGTATGTCAAATGGATGTGTGTCAAATCAATGAAACAGCCAATGTAGTATAACTTAATTAAAAAAAAGACAAAGATGCAATAATTCACAATGCACGTTTTCTATTGTCATTTTTTCTTTTCGTATTTTATTACATAGTATGTTCTTAAAATCATCCTCTTGACATGGTAGCACTAAACCGCCTTGCAGAAACAAGAGCCATAAGCGGTGGCACTGAAAAACAAACTGGGTTAGAATAAAACCCCAAACCACAACAGAAGGAAACGGAAGAATAGTAGAGTCACTAACCACCCAAACCGAGAACGCAATTGTTTGGGGGAAAAAAAAAAAATCTATCCATCAAGTTATTTTTAAATCAACTGTTTGTCTGTTCTGCAATACTCCAAATGACCCTGCAAAAAAATGGCTGCTTTAAAAATAGCTAAAAATAGATGATCCCTCTCTCGCACTCATACGGCAGTGATTGGATGCAAAATACTGTAGTATAAAATTTGAATGGCTCTACCAAGATGAGAAATTGTTGGGACTTCCCTATAAGTAATGACAAGTTCAACAACTCTTCCTTGTGGCATGGAGGAAGGCATAACAAACTTGGATCATCACCATTAGGGGTTGAGGAAGGATAGTGGAAGAAAGTAATCCGAAAAAATAAATCCCATGGGCCATTTAGAATACCTCATTAAGAAACAATGAGTTCACCTCACCAGGCATCTTAAGAATTGTTGAGAATTACTTTGCATGTTGACACACCCAATTCCTCCTGGGGTGTAGGTGCAAGGATTTGCCCAATGCATGTTGTATTAACCCAAAGTAACCGAACAAACAGAGCAATAGAAGCAGCCCACAAAGAAATCTGATGGATGGGGCAAACCATAGGGAAAAAAAAATCCTCTGGATTATCCTACCTTTAAAATCATCCAGCCTTTTAAAAACTAACCTCGAAACATGTTTAAGAAAATTGAAATTGCCAAAAAAAAAAAAAAAAAGATTGGCTATATGCCTTGCTCTGTGTAGGAGTTGGATTATTTTAATAATTATGGGGAGCCTAACTCAATGGGTTAGTTTCTCATAATTTAAGTTAAAAAGGGCATGACCCGTAACGTAGCCAAACATACTTACCAAAATTAAATTACCCTATTAAGTCACATATTGTTAGTCACAATATTGGAACGTATACAGGTTAACAATTCCCTATTTTTCTTTTATATGCCGATTTGGTTTGGGTAACAATTTGCATAGCCTGGACCAGGGTGTGGCTACCACTGAATAGTAATTTAAATTAACCCATCCTACTCGTCATTTGTTCTGGTCTCTTGAGCAAACTATTTGAAATCTGTGTCGTACCATATAAAAAAATAAACTGAAGGGCTTCATGATGGGACTTAAAATGTTTGTATTGAATCCAGCGAACTGTAAAAACTGATAGTCTTAAAGCTGCTGCTGCTACATGAAATCAAAAAATATTGAAGCTTAGGGAAAGATGTAGGGTGGTAAATGGTTAATTCTTCAAAGGGGGATTACTCAAGGGGTGGGATAAACATGTTGGTCACACAACACCTGCCGTTTTATAATGTATTTGTTTAAAACAAAAATGACTCCAAAGAAATGACACAGGAGGCAATAAATTGACACGACAAGTGAATAAAAGGCTAATGCACTCCAATACCATTAAAATTATTTTAATACCGTTGCAGATCAAACATGCAACAAATGCATTTTACCCCATTTGAAAACGGCGCATAATGTATTACTATATTTGAATTCTGGAAACAAAAGCAGTATTTTCTGAAAAAGAAAATGTTGGAGCCACCCATTTTTATAGCCACAATCCTTAAATTAATTGTAATGCTCATATTAGTCACTCTCAACACATCACAAAAACTAGTAAGTTTACCAGTTAATAAGCAAATAAATTACCTTATTCTATTAGTAAATCAAAATCGTATATCAATTTAAGAATTGTGGCTTTAAATACCTTCTTATTTACGTGTGAAAGTCACATTGTTGATCATGTCAGAATACCAAGCCATTCACACAAAGTTGTAAAAATAAAAGCGTATTAACCTCTGCTTCAATGAATAGCTTCCAGAATCTGCCAGAACTGGGGAACTGGGTGACAAGTCGCTCATATGTCTTCCTGGCTTTATCTATGGGCTGGTTCTACAGGAGGAAAGTGTATTGACATTGGAACTAGGTTAAACTTACCCAATCACTCGGAGGTGGAATAGATGCAATGTTAAAACACTTCATCACCATGACAATTTATAGCACCCTTTTTTCCCCTCCCACCCGCCCCAAAACCAAATGAATTAAACCCGGGAGTGCAACCCTGTGTCACTAAACCTGTGCTTCTCGAATCAGAATGCTCCATGCGTCAAGGTCATATGGGTTTTCTTCCAACTTCTTCTCTGCCTTCTTCACCTTCTCCGGAACATAGTCTCCTGCTCCCTGCAAGAGAAAATGGAAAGAGAGATTATGTTTTTTGTTGGTACCAAACTAGGGCCAAGCACGCTCTGATTGGAGTGTTTGGTCGTTGCAGCCAATTCCGTCTGTGGCCCAACTAGTCTTTAAACAAGGCTGCAAAAACAATCCTATAGTTAGGCCAAGTACTAGGATTACAGGGGACGGCCTTATGACCGGACCCTGCGGATTGCAGCGCGACAGCCATGCAAATTTCAACATGCTTCTTTGAGACAATAGGCTTCATCATGGGACTGCAATCTGGTCAATCTTTAAATTAGTGTTACAACGTAGATGGTACGATGAGTCTGACTTAACAGGTCTTCCAGGGCCCACATTACACTTGCAGCCATGTCCATGAAAGAGTGAAAATGATCCGACATACAGATCAATGGTTAAATACGAAAAGGGCATGGGAACAAGATGCCGAGTGGCTGTTAAATATGCTCACGTTACTTTATTTGCTATACATCCAGCCTTGCCGAATCATCATTAGTTACACCGAAGATGTTGAGGGACAGTCAGTCCAGTTATTGGTTTACATTTCGAAGGAAGGGTTCGACATATACAACCAGGGATAGACCCCGTGAATAATTGCCAAATCGCAAACATTGTGTTGCATAGAAAGTAACATTAACTATTAATCGATGAGAAAAACAATTGAGATTGACATTTCGACTTTGATTGAAGGGTACAAATGATCCATCAAGTGTTTACTACCACCAGCAAATATGAACAATGTGTGTTGTTTGCTTGTACGCTAGCAATACGGAGGCCTCGTTGACTGCAGTGCAAGCGAGGCACTAGCATGGCTAAGCTAAGTCATGCTAGCCTTAGAGTTGATCAAGAGTAAGGAACTGAACGTTTGTATACGACATACCTGATCAGCTGCTCCTTCGGCGGACATGGCTGAGTCTATGATCTAATATAATGGCAACTTGATTCAAACACAATATACAAGGCTTTACGAAATGTTTAAAACTGTAGCATAGCTCAAAACGGGCACAAGTCAGTTGCCCGCAGAGCGCGCCTGGTCGTCCTCTCAAAATGGCGTAGTCTGGACTTCCTTTTACCATGGATGTGTCCAAGTGATTTAGTATAAGAAGGTTATTATAACAACCACATAGTCACAGCATGTTGCCTGAATCCCATTAAAATGAAAACAATAAATAAAGACAGTTTTTATTCAATTGTTATCAATTATTATAACCAAGCCAACTTGTTGATAAATGTGGAGGCGTAAATAGTCGGACATTCTTAGTAAAATTATGCAAAAGTGGCACTCTTCGCAATAGTTATTTACATTGAGTTAATTTGCTGTGTAGGATTTAGCCATGTAGACTTTACAACCGCGGAAATAGAAAAAGCATGTTTATCTAGAATGATGAACTTAAAAACTCAATTTATTAATTATTGAAATGCGATTATTATCATATTATCCTAGTCCGTCAAATACAAATTACCAGATTTTTGGAATTTGTATTTAATTGTCAATACACAGTTTACATAAATACTCATTTACTCTTATCTGTCAACAGAGGGAGACAAATGATACCGTCATCCGCCGTGATTTGCGTTTGCGCTTGTGTTGTTAAGACTAAAGCAACAGACCATGAAGGAGAGTTTATCTTACACCTAATACTGCTGTTAATACAAATAGCCTAGAAGTACTAATAATAAACCGAAAAATATTATTTATTCTAATAATGATGAGAAAATGTTGTTGGGCTATTGTTTTGCTGTATGAAATTAATGCAATTAGGATGATCCTGAAGGTGCCAACAACTGGACTTCGGGGGACACCACAGGTGACAAATAGCCAACATATCATTCAAATATTTAAAGAAGACTTGCTCAATTTCGAAAGCTAGTTTGGTGCAGATGTTGTGAAACATGTTGAATGGCGAGCCGTCGGGGTGTCTTTGGATGCAAGGATCATAACCATGTCAGTAGGTCTATAAGTAGGCCTAACGCATGTGTGAAATGGATCTTTGCCTTTTCTCAGACCCTAAATGCTGGCCAAGGTAACATGATGGTGCATAGGTTTGGCATTCCTAGCATTGATAATGCTATAAACGGGTGGGTTCACGTGAATCCACCAGTTGCCATGCAAGCTGACCAAAGCAAGTGGAACTCTGGCGGTTGGCTCAGCAAATGTCAACAAACAGTTGTCTGCAGAAAGATTAGGTTACTGCTGACCAGTGTTATTGGTCTTCTCAGACACTGGGGGATTATGGTTGCCTTTATGTGAGCTGGGTGACAACAGACTTTCAGGCCCAATCAAACATTTTTTTTTCCTACAGGCTACCATCTCTGTTGATAAAAATAACATAAATCGCACTTCGTCATTTGTTCGAAGCGTCAATATTTCCCTTTTTTGTTCTTAAATATATATTTATAGGGTCAGTGTTTAATGCGTTGTTGTATTTCTGTGATGTTTTGGTTACAAATTCTGAGCCACAAAAGCAATTCAAACACCCATAGCCTACACTGCATTGAATGAATGTATTTCCTTATTCTATTATTATAATATCCATTTTTCCTTTAGAACGCTCTAACTTAACCCTCGTCACTCATTATGTAGCCTCGATTTACAATCTCTCTGTAAATTAGGATATATTGTTTTTACTTTAAATAAAACCGAAACTCTGATTTATGTATTGTTATATTCCTAGACAAACTGTTGTAATCAAAATGTAATCTGTATTTTCTACTGTTTGATATAGAAATGTAGGCTTTGAAAGCACGATTACTCCTCTATTCGATTGCTCTGGTCTGCCCTATGCCGTCAAAGAATCACAAACACTTCGCACGCAGTCGCGAGAGAAAAGGGACATGTTGGAAACTGACAGACCCGCGTAACCGTTCGTTTGGGGGGTGCCGCACACCCTTTCAGAGATGGGCTACTTTGCCCTAAGACGCATGAAAATGAACTGAAGAGTGAAGCTACTATCTGGGCAATGTGTGGTTTGAATGGACATTCATATGTATGAGTTATTTGAAGTTTAAAATGTGGGCGATGGTGGTGTTATCGAGAGCCAGCTCTCCCTTCCCTTCGTTTAGGACAAGATGGCAGCAATGCAGGCACACTGTGCATGGTATGGCTTCATAAGTCCATAACATGTTCAGAAAAGACCTGGATTATACCCATTGTGACTCTATGTGAAGGTGAGTTTGAAACAGATGTTTTTAAGGATAAGGCTAATCATCAAGGTTTAATGGAAGCTCTACTGTAAAGTTGTAACAAAGTTGGCTGCTGCACAACGTTAGCTTGATAAGATTACAACTGGACATTGCATTTCGTTATGTGAGTTGAGATAACTTTGTTTCAAAGAACCACTTCCTCTTCCTTCTGTCTGGAAGGTATTTCTAAAAGAAAAATAAGAATAAAAAAATGTTTAAAGTCGTGAACGGTTGTATTCTGAACTGGTAGTTAGTTGTCTATCACCTGACTGAGTTATGTTATAAGAACAATCATAGCAGCACATTGTTATTAGGCTATTATATCAGGACAATTTTTACAACATTAACGATATATACGATTATAATATACTCTCTTAATTCATTTTGATCCATGCATCCCAATAGATCACATGAAAACGCTGGAATTGTAATTAAACATCCTAGCACATGTTATAAAGATACGATACAGTTTTGCGTTGTTGTACCTCTTGTACATTGATATGCGTCATGTTACAAATGGGAAGATCTTAAGTCGTTGTTATGGAGAGGCGAATATAATCCTTGACTCTCTGTATGAATAATAAGTGAGCTGGGGCTCATCTTCTACTTGACAATAACAGTAACTTACGTCCGCTATCGTCACAGCTATTCCGTGAATTGATCCGCTTAACTTCCAAATGTCTAATGTTCACCCAAAGAGGCATTCTCTAAAACGATACTTTTCCCGATACTTCCAGTGGTCCTAGTTGTATCGTTTTAATGTTTTAAGCGACTCTCACGTATCTAACACTGTTGCTTAAAAAAAGTAACACAAACTCCACAGTTAAGCCTTGCATTAATTACTCGTTTTAAGGACTGTACCAATTCATCAAAGTACGAAAGTACAAGTTGTTGTAATGTGGTTGGGCTTTTGTTTATTTTCGTCCTATCCAAATTAATACCTTGACGGTAGCGTTTGTTGGGTTTGTTTTCACATGAGAGAGGTAATGGAATGGTGTCTATTTCGGAGGATTGTTTGAGTGAGGCCCTCTCCCATCTGTTCAACACGTGTTATATGATAAACCTCAACATCGCCACAAAAAGTCTTAATTTCTATGCTTGACAGATCAGCCGAAGCCAGAATAGATTTAACAAGTTTAGTAGAGCAACGTTCATTTATTTTTTATTTAGAATGCATGAAGTGTATTTCAAATGTACAATATACCAGTTTTAAGGTCATTTTTTATTTAGTTTATTTTACGATTTGATTGTTGATTATTCAACAGTAAGGCAATTCAATACCGATAGGATAATTTTCCACATATAGCATCTTTTATTGAGGGTTCAGCAGAACCGTAGCTATCCTAAAGCCTATAACATATGGTTAGTACTTGGCCACTCGATATATCCTACCAGGTATGCCTTGCCGTGAGTGAAGCCCTTCGAAATCAGAGATGTGTCATAAATTCACTGTGAATACATGTAGTCACATGTATATACATATACCCTATGCAATTATAGACACTGAAACAATGCAACTATTGCATGTTAGAGCTAATGGCCGTGGCTAAAAGTTAATGGAGAACAAATGTAATTCTGCATTGCTTCACTTACAGACTGTCCGGGCCAACTGCGCAGCATTACATTGTTATAACATTAGGCAGTGTAGACACGCATTTAAGTGCTTAAGGTTAAAGGAAGGAGACAGACAATGTTGGATACAAGAACCTTAGAATTATTTATTTGAGTGAACTGAGCAGATGAGTTAGTGTGCATTTATTGGGAGTACCCCGAAACACAAAACTCTCCCTGCATCACAACGAACTAATGATTAACTAAATTCGAGGCAAATTCATTTTACATAACTGGAAGGACTGGAAGTTCTGTAATTGGACTAGCCAACTGTTGTATTGCTTCTCCCTGACATTTTCTAAAGGGAACAGAATGTCAAAAAATATATTACCCAAGCTCACTTTCATTTTTGTTTTGGCTTATATAGGAAGAGTCCACACATGTACCATTTTCCGTCATTTTCTTTGAAGAGAGTGCGGTTTGGGGTATCCTCAAGCATACTGAGCAGTTCATTTTCTTCCTGTTATTCAATGATCCCATCATTCAGTGGTGATGAAATGGTGTGCCCTTAATTCCACTGCCGACACAGTTGAGCGAAGCATAGTTTTCGTTTCTTCTTTTTTAATGACATAGCATTTGTTCGTTGTCAACAGGTGTCCCTTTTGTTTATTTTTCTCTCAGTTTAGTCGTGAGGTGCTCAGGGTGAAAGGGCAACCACGTGCAATTACTTAGCAGCTCAAGGCTGTTGGGTAAAAAAAAAAGGCCTTCAGCTTAGAAGGACGAAACATAATACCACAGGAGGAGCCTGAGGCCCCCCCTAGAGGAGTATCAAGCATCAGGTAGTAATAATGTCATGGTCTAACTGATAACAGCTGCCATTTGTCAGCCTTTTCATTAAGTAACAGGTTCTACACTCTGTAAATATATTGAATCACCAAACCGCCTTCTAAACAATGAAATGAATATTGTGCACCTTTTAGGCAGTCTCCTAATCCCCACATCATTCTCAGCACATGCTGTGCTGTTTGTTAGTCAACATCAACATTATCACTTGAGCTAGTGGGAATAACAATGAAAGAAACTAGGACATCTAGATGGGTGCTTATTTATTGTTTGAATAAACAAAATGGTTATCCTACTAGCCATTAACATGCATTAAGAGTTATTGTATAAGAATGATTTAATCGGTTTAACAATACATCCTTCAGGTTTATTTAACAAAGTGCAAAATTCCAACCGTAAGACATATTGTCTTTGTATGACATTTGAACTTCGTGACAATGTTTGCGCCAAGGTTGCAACTGTGGGTTGTGTTGATGACATTACTGATTGGTTTTACCAAGCAGAGGTTTAGATGCAGTACTGTGAATCTACCTGTCTGCTGCATTAAGTGTTCATAATCAAAGTGAGGCCCGGTAAACTCTCCTCTAGTAATGCATGAGGCTAACATGCAGAGAAAGGCCAGTGCTTGTGTGAAGACCATTAATTCCATGCTTTGCTGATGAGTGGGTTTAATTAGTGGAAGACCTACCCTTATCAACATCAGTGAAGAAAAAGGGTGCTACTTATTGTTCATGGGCCCCGAGGGATATCGAAGATTCTGAGTTGACTGTTAAATCAAGGAATTATAATAATAAAGTCTGTACAATGGTATGCATTGTTTGGAGCAACTCTCAAAGGTACACATATTTCCTGGCATTACTGGACTACTTTATGCTACTACAAGCACATTTTCTTTTGATGCAACATGAATATATATGGGGACAGTTTGCAGCAGGCCAGTCAAGTAGCTCATAGCCTGTTCTGTTTACTGTCCTGTAAGAAAAAGCTGCCTTTTCTCACTGAACACACTATATGCAACAGCATAACATCATAAAATTAGTTCGTTTTTTATTCTTAGCCCGAGCTCAGTGTTCGACAAACTCAGAGGTATTCAATAGCTTGCTTTTTGTCCTTCATTTAATCTATTGCCCTCCCTTTTAATAAACTTTTGCAATGTAATTAGTGGAGATATACAGTACTACGGATTTGCACAAACCATCAATCATAGTCTTAAGTGTTCAAAATTAGAGATCCCTAGGAGTCTCTCTGTGTTCTAGTTTGAGGCTTGCTTTGTTTCTAAATATAGTAATCTGGATGTAGTGTTGATTAAAGTGGTAAAGACCTTTGGGAGGAGATGCTTTAATGTCATTGAATGCTCCCCAAATTAAGAAGTAGTAGGTATTGGGTGCCAGGCTTCGGCAGGGTTGCTGACTACAGCCTGAAGCTTTCAAATCCAAATGGCATTCCTATCCTTTCCTTCTGTCTTTTTTCCCCCTGTAAGTGAACAGGCAGGTAATCATGATACAAAATGTTTTGATACAGAGGGAACCAACCCCGTTAGTCATGGTAACCAGGTTGCGGTCGTAATTGCACAGCTGAGGAATTAGCATAGGCCTACTTATCGCATTTCGCATGGCTACAGGTAACCGGGTTACGGTAGCAGGTTGGAGAAGGGACAGGCGGACTATGTTTTGGACGGATATTCAGGCTCTGTAATAAAACATGAACCTGTTCCCATTGTAGAACACATATTTATCTTTTTATTTTTCTAACTTAACCTCAGCTTGATGAGAGTGATACAATGGATCAATAGTTGTTGACTAATTTAGTTGGGCTGATAAACAAACACAAACGATTGCATACAAAACAAGACTTGTTATTTTTGGCCATATTGGCCATCTCTTCATCATGCTTTTTTCTCTTTCTTTTTTTGTTTTGTCTAGAGCTCTGGAGTGGGATGCATTGGAACATTGGAGGAAATAAACGTAAAAGGTCAATTTTTTGATTGTTTCAAAGTTTGTAGGAGTTGTTAAAAAAATAAACTTTAGCACGAAACCTGAGCAGGGCCATTTGACATCCTAAAGTGATTAAAACGTGCAGTTAACATTTGTGAGGCACTCGAAGATAAATCTACCTTGTCGGTATTATCTTGAGATTTTACTAATGGTGTTGTTATATTCTCTTCCCTTCACAGGTATGGCCTCACAAGTTTTGGTCTACCCACCACACATTTATCAAACCCAGACAAGTGCCTTTTGCAGTGTGAAGAAACTCAAAGTCGAGCCGAGCAGCTGTGTTTACCATGAGAGGGCCCACCCGTGGACTTATCTGAACGGCAGATCCATCGGCATCGCACAAGCAACCAAACAAGCCCGCTCACTCGTGAGCCGAGAGCCGGCGGTGAGCGCCAGAGTGCGTGGTGGACAACAGCACCCGGTGCAGACAGTGGTGGTACGCGGAGTAAAGAGGAAGCCGGCCGGTGAGAAGGAGGGGAAAGGCCCAGCCGAGGCTCAATTGCCCCAGGACGCAGACTTTGTCCCGTCGCAGGGTCAGCGGACACAACAGACAGAAACAGGAAGGGTGGGCAGCAGTGGAGCAGCAGGGGCAGGAGGAGGAGGAGGAGGGGGAAGGGGAGAGGGCTGCCGAGAAGGCGGAGGCGGGGGCGACGTGGAGGAGGAAGGTGACGGGGAAGACGAGGACGGTGGAGGTTTGAACACAGCGGATAGCTTCCAGCGATGTGGGTTGAAACGTAAAAGTGAGGAGCTAGGAAAGCAAGGGAGCGCCATGCAGATAGTGGAGGAACTGTCTATGTTACCTGCCATGTTGCAAACAACGAATGTCGGGAATGCAGCCGGGCCTACGGCTGCAGCAGTTGGCGGGGCAGGGGCGGGGGTGCCCACAAAGCAGGTTGGCGGGGCAGGCGCAAGTGGAGGGGATGGGGACTACCAGTTGGTAAAGCATGAAGTCCTGTGTTCCATGAAGAACACCTATGAGGTGCTGGATTTCCTGGGCCGGGGCACATTTGGTCAGGTGGTTAAGTGCTGGAAGAGGGGCACGGGTGAGGTGGTAGCGGTGAAAATCCTCAAGAACCACCCGTCATACGCGCGGCAGGGCCAAATTGAGGTGGGAATTCTAGCCCGTCTCAGTGGGGAGAACGCAGACGAGCACAACCTGGTGCGAGCCTTTGAATGCTTCCAACACCGCAGCCACACCTGCCTGGTGTTTGAGATGCTGGAGCAGAACCTGTACGATTTCCTGAAGCAAAATAAGTTCAGCCCTCTGCCCCTGAAAGTGATCCGGCCTGTGCTACAGCAGGTTGCAACCGCCCTGAGAAAACTGAAGAGTATGGGCCTGATCCACGCGGACCTCAAGCCCGAGAACATAATGTTGGTGGACCCTGTGAGGCAGCCTTACAGGGTGAAGGTGATCGACTTCGGCTCGGCCAGCCATGTGTCCAAAGCGGTGTGCTCCACGTACCTCCAGTCCCGCTACTATAGGTGAGTTGGGGAAACTTTGGATACGAGGGGTTACGGGTGAAGTTCATTTTAGGTTTTACTCATGTGTTGTGACTAATGAGTAAAGCAGAGTTGTATATGTCCTACCAAGGCAGAGCAAGGAAGTCCCACGCCGCACAACATCCTGCCCCCTGTAGTAGCCCAATACCATCTGTGGCTCCTAAAACATTGACCCCTGCAGTGTTTGCTGACAGGGAATACACTGTTTGTGTTCCTGCAGCTTGGGAACGGAAACCAATGGTCAAAAACATACTTTGACACAATGACTAAAGTCCATGACTGCTGGTAATGAATCAAACAAAGCACAGCCTTGAGAAATGCCCATGGTTTTGTCATTTAGCCATCCTAATTTGCAGTAGAATTACATTAGTCCATTACCAATGTACTAGATGTAATGCAGGACCTCGGAATCTTATTTTTACTTGGCCGAATTTCTTGGATGAGCGTATGGAAAATTGTGATTTATGATATGGAAAAACTGATCTAGTTTATAAGAAAATAGGCCTGCAGAACTCTAAACCGTTATGCAAGAGGAAGAAGCGACCCAGTTCAGTCTCTGGTTTGTCTCTGCAGAGCAGGGCTGAATGTGAGGTGAGCACGATGTGAAGCAGTCTTTACAGTCTAGTGCTCAAATGGTCTCCATAGATGACTTACCGCCTTTGCTGTTGTTCTGTAGCCATCCTCATTAAGAAGTAAATGACTTCAAGACAGTCTTATCATTGGGAGGAACGCATACTCCCCCTCTCTTAAGCAAGAAAGGTCATGTATATTTTTGTTGCACAGTATACAAGATGAAAATGTGAAATTCTAATGTGATTCATGTATCCGTTACTGGCTACAGTCACCAGCACCACTGTAAAAGTTTAGTAAAGACCCCCTTGTCGGGGGTAGGGTCAAAGTAATTTAAACAATTCTTAATCGTAAAACAATTCATTCACAAATGTCCAGGCTCCAATTGTACACCTGCCACCAGCCAATGAGATATACATTTCACCAATTTGCAGGAAAATGTCAAAATTACCGGTCATTATTGCTTGAGTGTTTGATTTTTCCAATCTGCCAGGTAAAATACTAAATTTGACATAAACTGATTTTGGACCATTACAAAATGTCAATCATAATGAAGAAAAACCTGAAAATCTTGTTGTTTAATATTGTGTTAGATGCCGGCTCTTGTTGGCTATAGTACAAAATAATTTGCACCAGAATGTACTGTATACACAGCAGTGGCTGCCTGCTCTCAGGTCCCCAGGCCTCATCCTGCAGTTTCAAAGGTTAGCTTTGGTCATGCTGAAGGCTTAATTTAATGTGCGTCATCCAATTCCAATCCTGTGCCCCATGTCATCAGTAGCGGATGGAGAAAACACAGTCACTCACTCACACACTCACTCACTCACTCCCTCAAACAAACACACAGAGTGCCCTTTCTTTGATTACATTAGTAACCTATTTTGGTTATTATGATTTGAATCTATATCTTTTTAGACTTTAGATGTGCAGTTCAGTCTGTTGTGGCAGGTCATTTGCCTACATTTGAATTAGTCCTCATAGTGGACTAGTAAAGCCCTGTGTGGTGACGGAAACACAAATAGGCAGGTTGGATGCCGATCTCTGTTATTTCAGAGATTGAGACTCTGAGACTTCCTGTTTTGACAGTTGAGGTTAGCGTTCTAAAAAATTCACCCAAAACAATCCTGTTTTCCGTGCGTTCAACTTCAGGTACACTTTGGCTGCTATCTTTGGCTGCTTAGATTTGTACTAAAACGTGAGGTCAGACTCGGAGAGCAATGTATAACAGACCGTCTCTCTTCTGAATAACACGCACACATTCAGGACAAGCTAAACACCGTGGTCTGCATTCCTCTTCTGGTAAATGTACTATATTTCAGGAAGTGGCTCAAAATAGCTCTGTAGTCCTCTGCCGTACAGGAAGTCAGCTGTGCAGCTGCCTTGACTCTCAGCTCTGTCTACTACTGGTGGGGAAAGGTGTTCATTCTCAAAGGCTTGAAATCAAATTTCTTTGAATCATTTGCAACACTTTGTGTCTTTCCCCCTTAAGCGAAATGATAACACGGTCTGGCTACAATTCATTCCGATTCTGCACTGGATTTAATTTGAATGTGGTCATCATTGAACTCCACGTTTCTTTTGACCCATATAACCACAATGAATGAAACACTATGTAACAAAATGTTAAATCGGTTAATCCTGTACAAAGTTGTAAATGTAGTATTATATGTAGCCTATACAGAGAATGGCATTTATGAAGCCTCAAAATGCAGTTATGTTTGGAGTGACCCAGTGCCTTACCGGGTAAAGCCCGTACCCTTAAGGCTCACTTAGTCGCTGGGTCGCTTACGGAAGCGACCCGGGTTTGATTCCTGGCCATGATGATTTACTGCATGTCCTCCCCTCACTCTCCCCTTCCTGTCTAACTCTCACTGTGTATGAATAAAGCATTTAAATGCTAAAATGAATCATAAAACAAAAGAATTGCATACATGGAAATATATTATAAATTATATATATTATATATATATTTTTTCATTGTTGTCTGTTCAGAAGGGGCATTTCTATCAAATACATTTGCAGAGGATCTTGTTGCTTTCGTTCTTTTGTCAACTTCTAGCAATAATATAGATGCCAGTTTGCCGAGAAGCACCCAAACAAACTGTGAGGGTGCAGTCACAGTGGGTGATGGGGTGCTTAAAATAGCTAATGGGAAGAGAGCCAATGTGGTTTCACTTCTATAGATGGTGAAACGAACGGGCGTCCAGAATGAAATGAGTGAAATGCTAGAGAGCTCTCACTTACTGATTCAAGGTCAACCGGTTCCAGCGTCAGCTGTTTTGCTTGTTTTATTTTGTGTGGGGTGGACACTGTGTGCTGTGCACCCACCACATCAACCTACTCTCCCTGTAGTTCCTCTGTCGTCCACTGATGCCCAGGAACTGTCTGGAGGCAGGCATGTATTGTTGTATGCCTGACCGTCTTTGATGAAAACAGTGTCTTTGATCAATCCAGATGAGCTCGTTTTGAGGTTAAATCTGGACTATTTGTGATTGACATGTGGCTTAAAACAGAGGGATTGTGTCATTCCTATCCAATAATGGGTAGGAACGATAAAACTGTTAAAGTCCCACTTTAAATTGACCATTTAGTCATTTAACAGACACTTTAACTTGACATAAACCCAGTCAAAATATTAAAAAAGCATGTCAGAACCCAGTCCAAAATTGTGTTAACCAACCACCCTTTTTGATTCAAGATGGTTAAACAATTGAATGTTTTCTAAGCATTCTTTGTTTGTGTGCTGCATATTCAGACACTATTATTGTGCAAAGTAATAGAATATAAACTGGACCCTTTCCATCCTTTTACAATTAATTTGTACAACCACCTTGTGTGTTTTACACATAATGGTATGATTTATAGTGACAGACTGTACACAGGTGGGCCTGGAATTTGTTGCTTTCTTTTTGCGTCGTCAGAATGTGGATTCCTCTGAAGAACTATAGGCTCAAACTGGTGTGGAATCCAACAGCGCTGATATTTGCGTTTCATTTAGAAGTAGAAACTCAATGAAATTTCTTGCCCATGTTATTTTTCCATATGTATCATTCCACTGAAGTGCCCATAAATCCAGAGCTAGGACGTCACTGTTGTGTTGAACCTTCTCTGTGCTCCAATGAATAATTCAGAATTTAATGAGGGTGCATAGAATTACAGTCCCTCAAAGACTTCCAGAAAGGCTCCATTCTTCCATTATGGAGCCAGCGGTTTTGTAATTTCTTCTGTCATCAACATAACTTTCGCACACTTTTTTTCATTTTCCTTAGATCCCAGCATTGAATGTTAAGAGATAATTTCTTTGCTTCTCGTATTCTTCATCTGTTTTAGCGATAGTGAAAATGATTCCTGGCTACCCTGATGTCAAACCATTTAATATCACATTTTACCTGCATTTGACTGTGCAACTTTATATGCTTATCTCAGCAGTGCCAGTGGTTGGGACACAATTGAGATTTATGATAGGTGATGCCACATTATTTAAGCTTTGGTGTTCCCATGGGTAACCTTAACTCTGTTCATGCTGACTTGTATTTGTATAACATAGAATTGATCCATGAAAGGCAATCGGCCATGAATACAAAGTAGGTTTTCATCAATACCACAAGACGTATAAAAGTGCACAGGACCCTATGGTATACTAGCATACCGTGATGTAGACTTTGATGTTTGACTGTTTATTAGGATGAAGAAAAATCACTTTTCGTCTTAACTTGTAACCAAAGGTAAACCTTTAATTGAGTTGTTGATGGGATTTTCAAATTAAATCTGCTTTCGCCTTTTTTACATTGAAACTAAAGACCAAATGTGCATTTTATGGAGTCCCTCTGTTATTGTACAATTGCCTTACATAACTCAAGATAGCCTGGAGCTCCAATGAATTCATGTCTTCAATAGCTGAGAAGTGCAATCATAAACATGCACATCATTTTTTATGTTTAGTCACCACTGTCGGGCCTAAATTAATGGTTAGTTAAAAAAAAAACAAATTCCCTATCGCAAAGAAAACACATTTTATTTTTTCCGAGGTAGGGGATATCCCTGACCCTGCCTCCTGTGTGATGTCAGCACAGTGACGGACAGTTATTTTCCTTTAAGGTTGAAGTTTTCTTTAGTGACCTCTACATCCCCTGCCTGTTCTGGTATCCAGCCATGCATTATGTTTGTGTTTGTTCCGTGGACATTTAGCAGCCTTCCTTCTTGGCCTCTGTCGGGATGAGAGACCGATGGGCAGAGCAGGGAGGAAGGGAACCAGCTGTTGTAGTGAAGAAACAGGCGGTTGAACTCTGTGACTGGGGAAAGTCTTGATGCTATTGGGTAACGACAACCCACAAGGGAGTCGCAAAAATGTGCTAGAGGCTCTGAGGCCAAAACAATGATGCTTCCTCTTGGAATTTCAGGGGAACATCAGATCCATCTAGTGTTGCCGCGTAGTCTAGGCTTCATTTGTCATTCAATTACATTTTCAGTGCTGGGTTGGCCCTGGCCGCAATACCTGTTGCAATGCAATGGTCCCACACTGGACCTGCTCCAGTTGTGTATTTAGGTTTGGTTCATCACCAATGTTGTGATTCCCCAAAAGTAAGGCTCAAGATTGAAGCTTCATGCTTGAATGCATTAATATTTACTAAATGAAGTGCAAAATCGATTATTCATAACTTGTGTTCATATTTTAGGTAACATCATCTGCTTGAGTTTGAAACATACGATTTGATTGTACAGGCAGCATATTCAGCCTAAGTATATCGCCAGACCACTGTGATGAGATTTATCGATATAGCCCTACACCTAAACCTAACCACCTATTGCTAATCTAGATACCTTAGCCTCCGAGCCATGAAAGCTTGTTATTCTTTTCTCTGTTTCATATTTACTGAAGGTGGTTTCTTGATAGCCTTGGTGATATGGAATTTTCTGGAGTATGTCATTTCAATTCAACCATGGTTGGACTTCCCCTGTCAAGATGTGGCCAGTTCTCATTTTGCACACGTACACATTTATTCCTAACCGTTGAACTGCATAAAGGCATCACATTACAGACATAATACCCCTAATGCTCGACTGGTGAATAATACTAAATCATGCCCTTATCTCTCTTGATTTCTGACTTTGTCAACAGGTTTTTAATTTAAGTACTGGTCAAGGCTGGACAGCCGTGGATGTGTTTATTGTGTTTTCTGCACGTTCAAATCTAGGAACTTCCCAGTTGTGTTTTGAGTAGAAAGCCAGTCCGTTTCTCATCATTATGTAAAACCCTTCATACTCTCACTCCCCCCCCCCCCAAAATACTTAATTTCCTTCAATCATGTATCTGAATGGTTTCATCTAATGAAGATGCCACTCTGGGCCCTATTGAAACGGTATGAAACGCAAGTGAGAAGCAAGTAGCTTTAAGGGCGGTTCTATGGCGATGTTGCTATTTCACCAGCGGATAAATGACTAAAAAGGGTTGGCCTGAAGTAGCCTAATTACCCGTAGGTGTGGTTTGAGTGAAACGTGCAATAAACCAATGAGAGTGCCATCTCCCATCTATCCTCTTTAAGAGCCATGAGTGCATTTGAATCTGAAGAGTTGATATTTTGACATCGTGTTTGCAATCACCGATGAGGCAGATGCATGACCGCATGAATTTTAAACTCAAATGGCTCAGTTTATGGGCAAATAATATGGATAATTGATAATTCACACATGGAATAGCGTTTTCTTCCACAACTTCAGAAAAACAGAGTCCTCAAATAAATTTCGGCAAAGAAAACTTAACACACGTATGATATGCGGTAACTGGTTCTATTTAATGATATACGCAATACATTAACAAACATCGTTTCTCACCAGTATTATATGCATTATCGTTATCGACTTGTGTTCCCATGCATGTGTTAATATACATTGCCAAGGACTGTATTATGCGTTAAGTGTTAAGTTTGCGCGTGTTTAAACAGATGGATGCACGCAAGCGCGCCCGCATTCATTCATTATTTTACACATGCACACACGCGTGCCCGCATTCGTTCATTCTTTTTAACACTCACTCGCGGTAAAACAATTTTTTCTCATGATCAAATACTCATCAATCCTAAAAGTTATGGGTTTGTACAAGATGTCTGTGTTAAGAAATATGTGTTTGCTGTACGGTGTTTGCAGATGCATTGATTTAAAAGTACAACTTATTACCGCTGTATCAGCTGTTCTTTCCCAAATAATTTACAAATAATGTATGGCTAGGTAGATGAGAGAAGCAATGTGTATGCACGAGATGCACAAGCAACATTATGCATGCGCCCTTAAAATAGCATCTGAACAACGTGGTTTAAAGGCAGTGACGATACACGCGCCACTGCCTTTAAACCAGGTATTTCCTGGTTTGTGGCGGAATTGTTTTCTGAAACTGCAAAATAGCACCAGGGAACATTTGCGCAGGCACTCCTCCTTTCGCCGAACCACCCCTTGGGGCGCAAGATCATTCCCTTATTTACCGATGCGTGGCGGTGGAGGGAAAAGAACGCTCTGCGCCAGTTACAAACTAGCAACGATACATGCGTCAGTGTAAAAAGAGTGGTTAACAGAAATCAATTAGTCTATTTAATGGAAATAAGGGCTGAACGATTTGGGGAAGCAATCTAATTGTGATTATTTTGACCAATATTGCGATTGCGATTCAATGTGCGATTTTTATAATTTATTAAGTTCATTATGTTGTGTATTAATTCACTAAAAAATAAATAAATCATTCTTTAGTATGACCAACACAACATCGGAAGCAGTCAACATAAAAACTGCTCTTTCCATTAGGCCAGGCTGATTAATTTATATTATAAACTTCTTTATTTAACTATTGAATGGTAAAATAAAAATAAATGAATCTTACTGATTTCCAGTCAGTAACGGTAACAAATCACTTTTATTTTTTTAGCCCTAATGGAAATATAGAATGTGTGTGTGTGTGTGTGTGTGTGTGTGTGTGTGTGTGTGTGTGTGTGTGTGTGTGTGTGTGTGTGTGTGTGTGTGAAGACCAAAACACATGAGACTCAAGCATCACAAGGAATCTTGCTGCCCCTTTCACTGTTCTTGAACCTCTCTCTGGTCTGCACTGCATATCCTAAGAAAATAAATTAAATTTGGTTTCCAGGAATACCAGTGAGGACATATGAGCTGGATTGATTGTTTTCTAGTTGGTATAGATGGACTCCTACAAATGTCTCCTTCTGCCACATAAATTTTGGCAATCTTTTAACAGCGCCGTTAGTTTTGGAAGTGGTAGCTTTCCTAGTAATTAAAACGCCATTTCACAAGCCCCCTTGCCTCATGTCACAACAAGCAGCAAGTAACCACCGTGCAGTCAGCATAAGGAGGTGATCATACATCCAACAAACATCCAAGCAGGGTTACTTGGATTGTGACTGTTTTTTTGGAGAGCAAACATTAGTCGGTATTGGTCGATGGTCGGTTGCGCAGAAAACGCTATGTAGTTGTAGTTATGCAATTGTGCTGTGTATACATTTCTACAGGGGCTCCTGTAATACGATATCTGGCCTGTAATATGCATTTAGATTCCTTGGATGTAAATTTCTCCTTCCTCTTGGAGAAAAAAGCATAATCTTTTAATGTCAGTGGATGCATAAGCTGTTTTGGTGCAAGGTTGTCAAGTGTACCTCCATGGCATATTTCTATAAACATCCGGATATGATTTGTGTGAAAGTCCAAGGTAAACATAATTATAAATCGAGTGCTTTGAGAGATTTAACGCTGCGTTGTGACAGCCACCGCTTCATCCTGAGTTGTGAACCGTCAGCACCACCCAACGTCTGATCCCCAACTATGTTAAGAGATTGTTTTCTTTCTGATGTCCATGCCCTGTTCAGGTTTATCCACTGTAGTGGATCTTTTTTCCAAAATGTGCATACTCACCAATTGATAACCTAGCGCAGAACATAAGGCATTGTAACTAGCGGTTGAATTTGATCATAACCCCACACTCTCCTGATTGCTTATACATAGTAAGTAGCTTCTAAGTAGTTCAAAGTTTGCATTCTTTGCATTGAGCTGGCCAACAGGTTGTATTCCCATACTTAAGTGTTTCTATGGCCCTTGCTTAGGCAACCAATTGCCTTGTCTGTCTACCTGGAAAACCTACATGGTTAATGGAGGTTATTGGTTCAATAAATTGAGGAATGCATTTTCTACACTGTCGTATATAATCATGTAAACATGTTGTAATTTTCTCTTTAATAAGGTGTACATAATTGTTGCATGTCATGCACAAGTTTGTCAGGTCTGTGTTATTGACTTTCCTACCTTAGGCATGAGTCAAAGACTTGTATTGCACCGAATAAGACAATAACAGGATCAGCTTATCCACTGAACTCAACAGTCGGTTCCTTTTGGCTCTTCACATCTTGGCTAGAGATTAAATAAGTTATGCAAATAAGATAAGCATCGCGTAAGTAGGTGTACATGCTCTGAATTTATATTATACAATTCAGGCCTGCAATTAACTATATGATCACCTCCTTATGCTGACTGCACGGTGGTTACTTAAATGTCAATGTAAAACATAAATTGTGACAGCTTGAGGGTCTGGAGGTGAAACTACAGAGTCAGTGAATATTGAATGTGTCTTTTTTTAAGCGTTGTGATCATAAAAGGTGAAGGGATGAGCGTAAGAATAGCCAGGCAGTGTTGCATAGAATCAACTGATGAGCCGAGCGCCGGTCGGAAAATGGATGTACTTCTTAAATGTACCATAGTCTTTGAAGCTGAAATGGTTGACATGCCTGCCTGCTGGGTTTCTGCAGCTATGCTACATACTGTACCAGCTGCGCCATGCATTTGCTTTTACCATGAGATTGAATATCTGGAGCTTATTTTGGTGGTGCCTAGTTTGGCTGTTGCCAGCCATACGCATGTTCCATCGCTCACCACAGTGAGCTAAGACGAAAGGATTTCACAGCCAGGCTGTCTACCTCTCTCTAGATAGACTCGGTATTAAAGCACCTGTCCTGCTTTGTATTTCTAACTTAAGTCAGTCAAAAAGCTCATAGGGGTTACAAGAGTTTTGGTGGTGTGTTTTATTTGTTGTTTTTTGTTTTGTAATTTTTATTGCAGTGAAGGAACATGGTCACACGCTTCTATATGTACTGCAGTAACTTGGAATAGATTTAAAGACCCATCATTTACTAGAATCCAACCACAATAACATCCCGGTTCAGCACGCATGTTTGTCTTAAATTGGTGGCTAGGGAAAGGCACTTGGCCAGCATGCTGAAGAGGATACGTGACACATTTTGGCACTCATTTAAACAAAAATGGCTGTAAACAAAGAAACAAAGCTTTCTTCATGGTTGGGTTTATGTGTTAAACAAATACCTCCATACACTAAAACTTCTTCTTCTTACTTCTTTCCATTGCCTCTGTGTTCTAGTAATAAGTTAACATGAATTAGTTGATTACTGCATCGTCATAATATTGAGCCATATGGAGACATGTACCAGGACTTGTAGGAAATGGGTTGTGTTCAAAACATTGGCCCAGGGACAATTGTCAGGCGGTCTTACCCATATGGATGCTGACAGGGCTGCGTCAGCAGCACCTACCCGGTGGACACCCTATCACGGTGCTATTACGGTGTTACTTGCGGTTACAGTAAGTAGCACTTAGCTTCAGGACAGAGTAGTGACTGCGCTCCTAATTCTCCCAGCGCTTAGTACCAGACGACTCAGCCTCTCTTAAGTTCTAACCCCCCGGCCACGCTGACCTGCTAACCCACTAGCTTATCCCCTTGACTTCCGGCTGGATGGGACCCACAGAGATAGCTGGCTCACAACTGTTGCTGTCGCATTGTCAAGCAGCACACCTGAGCTCCTTTCAGCAGAAGAGCCACAGCATCTGCTTTAAGCAGCTGTGTGGCTAATGGCGTTGTTTAATGGAGAATACAATGACAATGGCAAGCGTGTGTAGACGATGACTTGAATATGACCTTTTGTTATTTAAAGTGAACTCAACGTTTGTGTTTTTGCCTAGGAGATTTATAACTATTCCATTATCTGATCCATCATTATTAATAATCATCATTGTTCTGCTTACATTTCCACACTTCTCTTTGGTGAAAAAGGAACAGGGTTTTCAAGTTAGCATCTCTGTCAAAGTCTGCACAACTTCCTTGCTTTCCAAAAAGGATACTTTTTCAGTCAATAGTTTCTGCTCATGTCTCTCTGTGCTCCTGTTACAGGTCCTAGTCAAATTCTGAATTGGGTATACATATGTTAATGGTCGTCTAGGTCAGTGAGTAGCGTCAGCTTGTTTTGCTGCTGCAGGTGCCACTGCCATATTTGGGCAGTCACTTACAAGGTCTATAATGCTATGCATCAACTTTTGTTTTGACAGCTCCTTGACAGTTGTGTATTTTGCTTCCCCTTTGCAGGGCTCCAGAGATTATCCTGGGACTGCAGTTTTGTGAAGCCATAGATATGTGGTCACTGGGCTGTGTGATAGCAGAGCTCTTCCTGGGATGGCCTCTGTACCCGGGCTCCCTGGAGTATGACCAGGTAAACAGCCTCTAATTCCTCACTTATTAGCTGTAAGCCGCTCTTGTGTTATTGTGGTCTCCCTCCTCCCGCCTTTTGTATGTGTCATTTGCCTCTATTCCCCCACCCACTTCCTGCCTCTGTGATCATAAACGGAAGCTTTGTACCCCTACTCATGACTGGTTTCTTTCTCTGACGCACTATCTCTTTATGTGTCTATTTTCAGTTTAGAAGGTCCCTTGATTTGCTTGTGGATAACAGTGTTGACAGATAACGGAAGTCAATTTGCTAGAACATGTTTGTCCTCATTCCTTCACCTAACTCCTCTTATCACTTTTGTGACACCCCCCTAGGATTGTCCAAACAGCTGACCCTCCAGTCACACATCTCCAGTAACACAATGCTTGCCCTCTGTTATCCTAACTACATTAGCCATACACTAGTCTTATCCTTCCCTCTTGTCCCTCTGCTGGACCTGTCAGTCGGGAAGATGGATGAAAATAAGCAGCCACAAGAGAGAATGGTTTGGTCTCATGATGGACAGGCTGTGGCTGAGTATGTGAGGACACCCTTCTCTCAAGCCAGTTGTCTTAAAGAAAGGGTGAGAAAAAGGGATGGTCACCACCAAGCCCATGTGGCTAAAATCTAGTATATGTGATTCTCTCCCTAGCTAAAGAGGTTTTTGCTGTGTACCCAATAAGATAGAAAAAGCACTCGGGGAGAACACTGGGCTTGTGAGAAGTTGCAGGGAAGAAACAAAGGGTAGAAGAAGCATGGCTTATGTGAGACAAGAGCGGGACCCCAGCCTCTGGTGGAAGGCTGTAACAGGCCCAAAGAGTGGTGTTGTTTTCCATAGTTAATAGGAATGAGGCCTCTTTGTGGTAGACTGAACCGTCTGGCGGGGGTGGGTGTTTGTGGGGTGCCCTACTCAGACTTCTTGGGATGAGACAGATCCAGGCTCATGCAGAGCGGCTTCCACCCCAGGAGTCCATCTAGCCTGACGCTGTCCAACAGAGAGCATCAGGCTAGGCTTGAAGCATGTCTGCTGATGCAGGGACTGCCCCATGCCTTATGCTGCATTACAGCACTCGGGGGGGGGGGGGGGGGGGCACTGCAGACCACAGCCCTGCCAACCTATTTTTATGCGTGGCATATTTTTTCAAACTCTCCCCAGGCCTATGACAGAAGGGCGAACTCAACACCTCCTAAAAGAGACCCGACCACCTCCTTGGTAGAGCTAAATATATGAATCTGTTTTCGTACGGGCAGATCAGAGTTTCACCAAAGCTTCTTCAAGCAGGCAAGGTTCTTCAGAAGGGTCCCCACTGGGAGGGGTGGGAAAGCCTCAGACCGACAGACGGATAGGGAAGCCTGAGGGCGGGGAGGGAGGACAGACCACGTGCTGGAAAGAAAAAAACGATTTTAGACCCAGATGAAGAGTCAAAACCTCATGAAAACGAGGTGGAAAAAGCGAAAAAGGGGGTAGAATCCGGCAGACTTCTCTTTTTTTTGGCAGATGGCGTTAAGGCACTGACCTTTTGAACTAACAGAAACCCAGAGAACGCCACCGTGCAACTTTTAAGAATGAACAATAAACCGATTTGGTTGTGTCTGGATCAGCCATGCGTTGCAGCAGCCCAATTAAATGTACCTATCTTAAAATCGTACTGAACCTTTGATATTTAAAGTTTGGGGCTTGTGCTATTGCTGGCACTAAAAGGGACTACTGACTGTTACATTGCTGAAGGTAATTTGTGAGGAATTCCTGGGAGCTTAAGCCAAAGAGACGTTTTGGCTGACTAGACTCAAACGTGATTTGAGTCTAGTTTTACTATCAAACGATCCTAAGGCGCAACTAACCGTTCAACTCACAGTCCTGTAGTAATGACCCGTTTAACTTTGACTCTTTGGGCGCTCCCAATTTGCTGCCCGGAAGACTCTCACTACACCGATGGTGTCGTTGGGGCCTGCTTAGGCCATTTTCAATACTAATAGCCACTAAATGTTGAATTCATCACATGTCGTTCCGCACATAGGACCGTGGCCGGAGGCTAATTGTGTCACAGGCTCTCTCCTGTTTCCCAGCATGCCTCTGGTGTGGGATGACACAGAGTCGTCCTGCAAGGCTCGGCTGCCGGAGCCCCCCAGGGGCTGCTGCTGCTGTCCCCCCCCCTCCTCAAGCCCCCCCCCTCTTATCTTTCTGCATGGGGTCTGGTTCCATCCCACGCAGCACAATGTATTTTTAACTCCCAACTCTTTCCCCTGGCTCCCCCCATCCTCACTCCCCCCCCTCCCCTCCCCCCGTCGTCTTGTACCCACCCCCATCGCCTCACTTACCTCCCCACCATTACCATTTCAGTAGTAGCGTGTGCCTAAGGAGGGCTGCAGCTTCCCAGCCCCCCCCTCCCCCCATCGTCTTGTACCCACCCCCATCGCCTCACTTACCTCCCCACTATTACCATTTCAGTAGTAGCGTGTGCCTAAGGAGGGCTGCTTCCCGGCTCTTCATGTGTCGCGTGACAGCCCTGCTCAATACTCGGACGGCCTTTCAGCCCCCCACCCGGCTATAGTTAGCCCTGCCACTCTTGATACCTGGGAATTCCTCCACCCCCTATCTCCCTCTCCCTGTGTGCTTCTCATCTTGTCCGGCTCTTCAATTGTGTTTATCTGGATCTCTGTCTCTCACCCTTGTATTGTGTTGCAGGCAGGAGACAGATTATGCTGTCGTAAGTGTTTGTTTTCATTAGGCTGGTGGGCTGGAGGGAGGTGTGTGTGTGTGTGTGTGTGTGTGTGTGTGTGTGTGTGTGTGTGTGTGTGTGTGTGTGTGTGTGTGTGTGTGTGTGTGTGTGTGTGTGTGTGTGTGTGTGTGTGTGTGTGTGTGTGTGTGTGTGATAAAATGCAACACTTCATGTTTTTTTTTTTATGTTCGTTATTATGCTAATTTAACCCTGGTGTCGCTTTGGTCCTCGATGCCCCCAGAAAATAAGAAATTTTATGGAAAAGACTATAAACAGCTAGTGCATGTGCAGTCCTAGGATGGCATAGGTATTGTTTGCCTGGCGGACATCCCGATTTATGCATCCTAAAATTATGTCTTCTTCTACTGACAGCTCCTTTCAAGAGGAACACTGTGCTTTGTTTAAGCCAGGGAGTGATTCATGAATTCCAACATTACCAGGCCTCAGGAGCAACACAAGGAATGCATGGTGGCCAGCTCCCTAAACTCAGGGCCCCAGCTCAATGGAGGAGGTGTATGATGGACATTGTCGTTTCAATTAGGGGGGCGGTGTAGTTTTGACACTAAGGTGTTATCGATTAGGAGTCCCGCCTGGTTGGTAGTCAAAGTAAACAACTTCTGTTTGCATTGTCATTATGAATGCCTCTTTGTATAGAGGCGTGTTCTGTTTTGCCTGCTCCCTGAGCCACAGCCTCCTATCTGCGGCTACAGGCCTGAGCTTGTTGCTAAGCTCTCTTTAAACCCGTAGGTTTACGTCAGTGGGTTCGTCAGAAGGGCTGCTGTGGCTCGCCTTTCACCAAAAGCAAGGGTTTTTCTGCACTAGGAATTTCCCTGTCCTCGCTGCTCTTTTCTTGTTTCGGTTCGCAATTGCAGTTCCTGTAATGGGTCACCGCAGCGGCATTTCAAAGCGGCTTTAAACGCTGCACAAAAGCATGTGAATGTAAACATAAGTTAACCAGCGCCTCTCCTGTTGTACCCTTGATGTAGTCTGAGGGACAGAATGGGACTAAACTGCAAGACATTTTGAGTGACGATGTGCCTTGCCATACGTGTCTAAATCAAATATGGTAGCGAGAGCAGTGACGGGTGAATAAAGTGTCCCGCACCTGCACAGTGCACACAGACCGTAACTAAGGAGCACACCCACGTTGTCTTATAAAGCTAGGTGATTTAGGTGTGCCTTTGGTGGGGCGCTCCATCATTGTGTCAAGCCCTAATGACAAAGAGTAGAGGAGGTGTGACATGACCACCGTACAGGCCATCACAATCCAAGGGGATGCAGTCTCTCATGGCCCAGGGTACAATATAGTGATGGCATTGGTGTGTTCCATTAATCAGTCACATGCAGTTACCTGTATCACATGCAGGCGGTAAAATATTGACCAGCTTCGCCCATAATCTCATCCAAACATGTGGAAGTTTAGGTAGGTCTATTGGGATTGCACTATCCTTGTTTCAGAAACCTTTCCCCGGAGAAACTTAAGTGTAAAGTTTCCATTTTAGCTTTTGAAAAATCTACGCATACAGATGGCGCTATGCTGGGGCTATCGGACCTAAACCCTTAACTAAACCCATTCCGTAAAGGAATGTTGTTAGTGTCTTTGTTAGGATTTCAAGCAATACAATGCTTTGTGTTTGCCTAGATATGGACGTTTGTGTTTTTAACAGAGGGTGCGTATGTGGCAAGAGGCTTCGACACACAGTCGTTTCCGCGGTACGCAAACAACATTGCTACTACGCCTGCCTCAATCTCCCTGGTCACCGGCCCTCTACCTGGCCCTGGCCGGTCTCCGTCTCGTCTCGCCTCGCCCCTAAGCAACACTTCATATCTAATGGAGCTGTTCCCCTCGCACCTACGTGCAATTGACGTCAGCCGCGCCACCCATTGGACCTCTGAGTCAGAAGCTGGCGTGTGAACACCCTCGCTTCTGAAGGACACCGGCGGGCCCCTCGTCAGCCAGGCACCCGACCGTGCAAGACGGGTGCCCTGACCGCCGGAACTTGGCCGTCGGATTTTAAAGGCGGTGGTGGGGGTGATGTTGGGGGGGGGGAGGGGGAGGGGTCTGACCCTGAAGTTGCACACACGCATCACGTCAGTGCACGGGATGGGTGTGACCTGGCATTTCTCTGCAACGTGCTAACCTCAAGGTCTCTGCGGCATGCTACACAATCCCCCCCCCCCAACCCCACACGCAGACCACCCCTAGCCCAGAGCATCTCTGATGGCTTGTTGTCGATGCCTCTGAGTGATGTGAAGGTAAAGGGCCTTGCACTCTAACCTGGATGTCCTTGTAGCGTATTACCACGCTGCAGAAGGCTGCTGTCAGTTTCCATTAAGGCAGGGGCCCCGGATCGGGTTGTGATGTTGTACGGCACACGGAGGCAATGACGGCTGTCGGGTGAAGAAAAAAAAAAAGAAGGAATTATTGGCAACCATAACTCCCTCGCTACATAGATTGCCTTTTACCGTATTTTTTCTTCCAACCCTTCACATGCTGACTCGGAGATGTGCCCCCCGTTTCTCCTAGATCCGCTACATCTCACAGACACAAGGGTCCCCGGGAGAGCTTCTGCTGAACGCGGGCACCAAGACGGGCAGGTTCTTCTGCAGAGAGCCGGACTCGCCCTACGCACCATGGAGACTAAAGGTGGGGGTCCTAAGATTCAGCGAGCGCGTGATGCGTTCAGAGGACAATTTTGGTGTTGCTTCAGTGGTTTTAAGGACCGTGATAAGAATTGAAAAGCGATAAAAATGGCCTCCTTTCGAATTATGACCTCCTTAAGCATTTAGGTGAAAAGGGGCTTATCAGAAATCCACGCGCCATTCAACTGACAAGCAGGGTAGGTCACTGCCTTTTGGGAGTTTTCGAATGAGTGCACATGTTTCAACGTTGCAAAAAGAACTGGCACATGAAAGGTATTTAAGGAGCGTACGCTGGATAAATGCCCAAATGCCCAAACCTGTTTTTGTTTATCCAAAATGATTTGTGTTGCCTGTTAAATGGAAATGGCTTGATATTAGAGGAACATAAATTAAATGGGCATTGAGTCAAACTAAATGTTGCCATTTTTTGTATTTGTTCTTTTCCTATCTCTTTCTCCCAACAGTCGACGGATGAGCATGAGAAGGAGACAGGAATGAAGTCGAAGGAAGCCCGGAAGTACATTTTCAGCAGCTTGGATGACATAGTGCACGTACGTTGACACCACAGGAAGTCGAACTCATACAGACAGGAACCTTCTAAAATTATCTAGAACTGGGGCAGGTCAGCTCAAAACCTCACACTCGATTTTCCGATCTTATGACTGTTCTGAAATTCCGGCTGCGCTATTCACACGAAATGAGTGTGTCCACGTTCACTGTTCAGAATAGCCTAGTGCATCATTTCTTTTTGATCTTCTGCAAATCTTGCAAAACATTTCCCAGGGTTCAATTTAAAATGCACACTTTCTTACATCTATTGATATTAGTATCGCGTGTATTCCGCAATTTATATCACAGAATTGAATCTTGCCTGCAAATGAACGTTGCAAACACAGACTCCTCAACCACCATCCTTGCGGCAGGTGAACTTGGTGATGAATCTGGAGGGGAGCGACCTGTTGGCCGAGAAGGCTGACCGCCGGGAGTTTGTGAGCCTGTTGAAGAAGATGTTGTGGATCGACGCGGAGAAGAGGATAGCCCCCGCCGAGGCCCTCAACCACCCCTTTGTCACCATGCAACACCTGCCCGACTTCCCCCATAGCAACCAGTGAGTCCAGACCCCCCCCCCCCCCCGCTTCCAAGTCCTGCATTACCTATACCGCCTCTCGTCATTGACTGTTTATTTACCCACCTCCCTGCTGATCTCTCCCCCTGTCTCTCTGTCACTCTCATTGTCTGTCTGTCACTCTTTTCTCTCTCACCCTCTCTCACGCGCCACTTTAGTGTCAAGTCATGTTTCCACATCATGGACGTGTGCCGGACACGGCCCGGACCGTACGACGCCATGAACAGAAACAAGGGTCAGTTTGTCCGACCCATGCCCCCCTCCAACGGCCCAGTCAACCACCCGTTCAGCAAAATGGCCGCTGTCCATACACAAGTAAGTGGCTCCGGTCGGATGCGTTTATCTGTATGCCTGAACCCTCGAAGCCACACACCTTTAATCATTAGTATCCAAAAGGATCTCTTGTGTGCCTTCTGCAAGACAGAAACGTTGATGTTCGTTCACCCCGTGGAAAAGGATTTGCTCTCTTGACGGCAGGGCCAGGAAATGCAATATGCAGTTTATCCGATTTCTTCCTCATTCAGACAAAGGCAATTACCTTGCCGGTTTTTCTGTGTATGCTGGTAGACGTGCTGTCGTGGCAACCGGCAACGTCACGGTGGTGAGGTCATGGTAACCATGCAAATCGATCTTGTTGCTGAGGGAAGGAATGGGTATCTGATGTCATCCTGAAGCAGCTACATCCTCAACGTTATATATATTTTTTCCATTGTTATGTAATTTAATTGAATGACCTCATGAATGTACTGAGAGCAAGTGTAAGGAAGGGTTTCATATTCCAGAGGGTGTGCTGTACACGCTGAATATACTTCTGTGTGTTACACTAGTATATTGACTGTCTTTTTGATGAAACTCATCACCAAATTCACAGTCACAAGGCTAAGATTTACAGCTGGCCTGCTCTTAGAGGAAGTCGAACTGTCAGTCTTAGGGCTCTGAATGAATGCTTTGTTCTACTTCCTATCGTGAGAGTGCGGGGAGTATGATGGGGTGCGGAGCAGGCTCTAACCATATATATCTGGCTGCCCTTTATTCAGTAAATGTGATTACAACCACACACGTAAGCAGTGGGACCAGTTAACCATGATCCGCTGGGAAAGGCACATGCTTCTCTGTTCTTTGTGTGGCTCTGGGCTTTGTTAGGAAGCAGGGTTTTTCACCCAAAAGGACGCCCTCTGCTGGCTATCTGAAGGTATACCCCCCTCCACGCTCTTCTCTTCTGACTTGAACCATGGGTCTCTCTCTTGCAGGGGTTAGCCCCATCAGCCCCCTCGGTGATGCATCCTGGGATACCGATGCAGTCAGGAAGTGTGCAGTTTGGCTGCAGCGATTCATTTCAGCAGGCACTCATTCTGTGCCCCCCGACCATCCAAGGTAAACATGCCCTGCTTTCCCCGTGTGTACTCTCACGCCTCGCCTGCTCCATGTTGGGTCATTACCAGATGTATTTTGTATGTTGTGAGGTCTCATGCCCCCCCCCCCCCCCCCCCCGTGTCCCCAGGAATCCCCACCAATGGAGCCAAGCCGTCAGGCTACTCTGTTAGAATGGACACTGCTGTCCCTCTGGTCACTCAGGCACCCCCCATCCAACCCCTCCAGATCCGACCCGGAGTCATGACCCAGGTAAGCAGGACGGTAGCTATTATCACTGCGACTACATTTCATAGAATTAACAGTTCTGCGTGCATCACGCAGAGTGACATGCATTTTTCGGTCTAACTTCGGCCGAGATATGAGTCGGATATCAAGTCACAGTGTCTCTGTGCTTGCACTCTTCCTCCTCCTCCTCCTCCTCCACACCACAGCAGACCTGGTCCAACCGCGCTCAGCAGATCCTGGTCCCCGCCTGGAACCATATGACCTCGGTGGCCCCTCCACCAACCACACTGGCGTCTGACACTGTGGCGGGCCCGCAGAGGCTGGCAGAGTGGGGGTGAGGCTTCGCCGTCGCCGTGGCAACAGCGTGACAGCGTGGCATCTGTTGCCCTTGCATATCGACCGTGTTCGATTCATTATTCAGTGCGTGTCCTAGACGCAGTTCAATCTTTTGTGTACCGTTGTCAGGGCCACGTCAATCGCCGATCTGCATCATGGTTATTAGCGGGGACATTTGAGTCTCTGTTTGTCTCTGTAGTTTGCATTGTTGTTTTTTCGTTGGAGTTGCTAAGCACTCCACTGGGAATGGCTGAACCCGATACAGTGTGCTGAATATTAATGATGGATGAGTCATACTTGCCCTTCCGGCCTAACGCGTTCACACCATCCTATTGCTAATGGCTCTAATTCACCTGCTCAATTCACACCGTCTCCTCGTTGCAGGAAAGTGCGTTCCCATGGCAACCATTACAGCACCATGATTGCCCACCCTCAGAGCCTCCTGTCCAACCAAATGACCCTGTCTGCCCAGCAGCCAATCAGCATAGGCATTGCCCATGTGGTATGGCCACAGCCTGCTGCCAACAAGAGGAACAAGCCCTGTGTCAACAGGTATGGTGAAAGGTATCTAGAAGGCATACACGCATGCATTCATACGCGTGCACACACACACACACACACACACACACACACACACACTAACACTAACACTAACACACTAACACACACACACACTAACACACATGACTCACAAACCCCTCTGCTCTGTGTTGTCCTACAGGGGTACGAACTTCTCCCACCACATAGACATCCAAAACTCAGCATGCCAGTCCCCAAAGATGGCCGACACAGCCAAGAATGTAGACGAGGTCCGATGCCCCGGGGAGGCGCGGACCGCTGCTGCCGCCGCCGCGCCCGAGGCGGGCCGCGAAGAGGAGGTGGAGGAGGGCTGCTGCAGGCAGGAGGCCGCGTGTGGGGAGGCGTCGTCCCAGGGGCAGCGTCAGGCCATGGGGGTCTCCGACCTGGCCAGCCCCGCCAGCGTCATCACCATCAGCAGTGACGAAGAGGAGGGCGCACAGCCGCACGCGCACGGAGAGTGAGTTCCCTCCCGGCTCCTCCTCACACACACACACACACACACACGGACACACACACGAACAGACGACGCACAGATGACACAAACACACACACACACACAATTAAAGGTGGCTCGTTTAGACCGTGGACCTCCAGTGGCTGATGGGGGGCCGGGGGGGGTTGTGTCTGTGTCTGTCCTTCGTGCGTGTGGCTCAGGTGTAAAGGCGGGGCGGCGTGCGAGGCGTGCGAGAGCACCGTGAGCATGGAGCGGGTGTGTTCCCTCAGCAGCCCAGACAGCACGCTCAGCACCAGCTCCTCCTCCTCATCGGCCCAGTCCAGTGCCTCGCCGCGCAAACACTCCAACAGGTGCTCCTTCGTACGCCCCCCCCCCCCCCCGGTCCCCGTCCTCGTGGTGACGCCCCACCCACCTTTGTCCACCGCACGCATACACGCACACTAGGGCTAGGGCGGCGGCGAACGTTCAACGTCAGCGATGACTTCAATAAGGAAAAGGCAACAAAAAAATCTTTAAAAATATGAAAAATGGTTTAATACATTTTTTTATGATAAAAGTGTTCATCACAACTTCGACATCGCTGTGCAAATGCTGCGATAAAGTCAGCCACTTTTGGCTCCTGTCAACACCCACACCTTTAAAAAATAAAATAAAAGCATTGCGGTGGCAGCCGAGTGGGCTACCAAAGAGGTTGCCTGTGTAGGTATTCTCAAATCTAAAGCTTAAAAGATTGAGCATATTTGAATGAGCAGACAAACTGCTATTTGTTCGCTGTGCATTTTGCATCAAAACTCCATTGTATTTCACAGCAGCACTACCAAACAAATAGCCTGGCATCGTCAGACGAAATGCACACTGCAATTAGTCTGGAACCTCTCATTTTAGATGCCCAATGGCGTCACCGACGGCCGCAGACCAAAATGCCTCTGGGCGCAATTAGATAAGCCTACAACCAATCATAGCAAAGTGACGGGTGATGCCGCGACAATAACATTGCATCTCTCATCTCAACAATAGCTTTAAGTGCCTGTCGTCTGTTCTTCTTTGAATGACAACATACCGTCCAGTTCGCTTACTACTATCCCTTTACCGGAACCAACAAACCGTTCTACATCAGCGGCAACCATCTCTGTTGTTGAATTTTCTCTAGGGTGCGCCTGCACCGTCCTCATATTTATCCCGCCTCACGTTAGCTAAACGGTTGGGATTGGTCGGCCTATTACGTATTTAAAAAACTTTGTGCGGGACCAGACTAGACTTCTCTGTAGATCAAAAGAAACATGAGCCTGGGAGATTAGTCTACATCCAAGGCTACAAAACACACCAAACAACGCCTGAAATCATGCTGTTGCTTTCGGGAAGGTGGAATGCGAAAGAAAATCCATAAGTAGTATAATAAGTAGTAGGTAGCAGCCATTATCTATACTATTTTTATACCAAAAACTATCCACACTCGTAATGTTCCCTATCCATGTAAGGTGATCGCATGCATTGGAGATCAACATGGGTGGTGGTGACACCATGGTGTTTCTCTTGCCTCAGGCACTGTTTGAATATTCAAGATGATTATGGTGTTTTACTTGCAGTGTGCCTGTCATGGTTATTGTCTCGCAGTAGTTCTGATCATGGTGTCCTGAAGTCATGGTGTCCTGAAGTCATGGTGTTTCTCTTGCAGTCTGTCAGATCATGGTGTTGTGGTGGTTCTCTTGCAGTGTGTCTGATCATGGTGTCGTGGTGGTTCTCTTGCAGTGTGTCTGATCATCGTGGTGGTTCTCTTGCAGTGTGTCTGATCATGGTGGTGGTTCTCTTGCAGTGTGTCTGATCATCGTGGTGTTTCTCTTGCAGTGTGTCTGATCATCGTGGTGTTTCTCTTGCTGTGTGTCTGATCATCGTGGTGGTTCTCTTGCAGTGTGTCTGATCATCGTGGTGGTTCTCTTGCAGTGTGTCTGATCATGGTGTCGTGGTGTTTCTCTTGCAGTGTGTCTGATCATCGTGGTGTTTCTCTTGCAGTGTGTCTGATCATCGTGGTGTTTCTCTTGCAGTGTGTCTGATCATCGTGGTGTTCCTCTTGCAGTGTGTCTGATCATCGTGGTGGTTCTCTTGCAGTGTGTCTGATCATCGTGGTGTTCCTCTTGCAGTGTGTCTGATCATCGTGGTGGTTCTCTTGCAGTGTGTCTGATCATGGTGTCGTGGTGTTTCTCTTGCAGTGTGTCTGATCATCGTGGTGGTTCTCTTGCAGTGTGTCTGATCATGGTGTCGTGGTGTTTCTCTTGCAGTGTGTCTGATCATCGTGGTGGTTCTCTTGCAGTGTGTCTGATCATGGTGTCGTGGTGTTTCTCTTGCATTGTGTCTGATCATCGTGGTGGTTCTCTTGCAGTGTGTCTGATCATGGTGTCGTGGTGTTTCACTTGCAGTGTGTCTGATCATCGTGGTGGTTCTCTTGCAGTGTGTCTGATCATGGTGTCGTGGTGTTTCTCTTGTAGTGTGTCTGATCATCTTGGTGGTTCTCTTGCAGTGTGTCTGATCATGGTCTCGTGGTGTTTCTCTTGCAGTATGTCAGATGACGAACCGGAGAGCGGCTGTGACACGGTGGATGGATCGCCGGCCTCCGACTGCTCCGCCCACAGCAGCAGCCCGTTCCAAGAGAGGCCGCCGTACATCGCCGGCGGCAACCAGAACTGCCAGCCCCGCGTCGCGTGTGTCGCTCCGGAGACGGAGCCGGGGAAGCCCACCGTGCGCACCATGGTGGTGCCCCCGATGGTGCTGCACAACAACAACAACAACCCCGGCATGGCCGACCACAGCCACACAGGTACACACTGGGTTCATACTGGGCGCACTGGGTACATACTGGGTACACTAGGTTCATACTGGGCACACTGGGTACACACTTTGTACATACTGGGTACACTAGGTTCATACTGGGCACACTGGGTACACACTTGGTACATACTGGGTGCACTAGGTTCATACTGGGCACACTGGGTACACACTTGGCACACTGGGTACACACTTGGAATACTGGTTTTATACTGGGCACACTTGGTACACAGTAGGCAAACTAGGTTCATACTGGGCACACTGGGGTACACACTTGGTACATACTGGGTACACTAGGTTCATACTGGGAACACTGGGGGCACACTTGGTACACACTTGGCACGCTGGGCAAACTAGGTTCATACTGGGCAAACTGGGTACACACTCGGTCCACTAGGTAAATAGTGGGAACACTGGGAGCACACTGGGTATACATTTGGAAGACTCTGGAAACTAGGTTCATACTGGTGCACACTGGTAAATACTAGGCATCCTCGATATACACTTGGCTCCCTATGTACACACTGGGTACACAAGGTGCTCCAACAAAAATACATATGTACGTATACTGTGTACAAATTCAGCAATTAAAATGTGACTGCAGGAAGTATTGTGCAATACTTGCAAAAAAAGATGGATCAGCTACCCATATATTTGATCCAGTTTGGCATAGGGTGTGATGTAATGCTTGGGGAAGGGGGGGGGGGGTTGCAGTGCTCGTCAACGTCTTAAGTGCACTGAGGAAGTCATGTGATCCCGCCAGAGACACACGGTCACCAGCCCTGCCGTCTGCTCCACAGGTCTCATAGTCTGGGATTACGTGACCCTAGTAAGGTTCCCTGGTTCCCACAGGTGACTATGAGCAACCTGCCCTCACCTATCCACTTGAATGACGTTTGGAGTGGATCTTTTTGTTTGCTATCGACTGCCCCACCGTTCCTCCTCACGCCTCTGGATCTGTGTGGATGTGAATCTTTTTAACGCTACATAGGGCATGCATAAAAACCCTGTTACTAGTGTTTAGCCACAAACACACCACTTTGCACAGGTGGAGAGGTGGAGATCAATTTAAATGCGCTTAATGTACTTCACTCTTAGTCATTTTTTAATCAGGGTTTATGCATGCAATATGCTTTATACCTTTAACAGCTGCGGCCAGCCGGAACTCTAGGCTTTTTGTTTCTCAGAGGTTCCTTTTGATTCTTTGAAGCTGATAGCTGAAAAATTATCACGGAAAATCTCACTATGCAGTTAGCTGTAAACGATCACAGAGAATCCCACTGTTCGGTCTCACCTTTCATATCCAAAGCCCATCCGCTTTATCTTACCAGCTTTTAAGCCATCTCAACGAATGAAAGGCCACTGCTGTTCTATTCTGGTTCTGATGTTGGTATTTATAGCCAATGGTCTCACCCCACTATGAACCCTGTGAAAATGGCCTCGCCTCCGGCTCACCCCCCAATGGCCCAACATGTCTATTTATAAACCAGTAGATCATGTTCACAGGACAGATGCCAGTGTGTTTAACACGCCGTATTTGATCAGACACAGTTTAGCGCAGAGATATACATGCTGAGGACTGAAGGACTTCAACCAGTCTGAATATAAAGAGAAAATCGATACACATCTGACGCATATAATGCTAATCTGCAATTGGGATACAGTCGAAGGCCCCAGCTGTTCATTGTCTTCTCCCTCTGCTCTAAATAAGAGATGCACCTGCTCCAACCTATCCCGTGCATCAAGGATCACACTGCCTGTCTTTCTGTTTCCTTCAACGTCACTCCGGTAGTCTTGGACCCATCGTGTCAGTCCAGAGGGCGGGGCTTTACTGGCCGACGCCCCCACCACTCCGTGCCCCTCCTCAACAGGCCCCAAAAGATGCCTCCCGCATTCCAGCCCCAGCAACAGCCAGCCATGGGCTTTGGGCAGGTCAGTGTACACGCATACATGCACACGCACCAGCGCACCAGCGCACCAGCGCACCAGCGAGTGGCGACACACATACCAACTCGGGACTCTCCACGTCGCACAGGTTTCGTCGTGAATGTGGTTTGCAAAGCAGCAGGGTTTGGTGGAGCATGGAGAGTTGTATAAGGTTTCCATAGAGATGAGGCTATGAGCAACAGCCCCATCCTTGTTCTAAATGGACACATAGTAGGAGTGTGAGAGCGTGGAGGGCACGTCTGCTCCTTCGTAACGCCCAGGAGTGGGCATCTTTCGGAATCCCACGATTCAATCTCTTGAGACTTCGGTTCACCGTCCGATGGTGACGCTGATTCGGCACATAGGGGTGCTACTTCAGCAGCGCCCCTATTCAAGCAGTCCGCTCTGCCCTGAGAAAAGGCGCTTTGGCTGATGACGGCATAAAAGCAGAGTAAAGAGTTTATACTGTAACCTTTTTAGTATCTGAAAAGAATTGATATTGATTGACCCAATAATGTTAACACGCAACGGCAACCTAGAAAACGAGTTGTGAGTGGATGCAGAAGCAGTGAAGATAACTCCATGAGTTGATTTATCTCTTGCAGCCCTAATAACAACGCTCCTGGCCCCTGGCCCCATGCCGGCCCCTAACCCCTCTCCTCCCTTTTCCCCAGGTGCAGCATTACGGACCCTGCCACCAGGAATGGAACGGAAACTATTCCCGCCGCCGGCCGCAGGCCTACATCCCCCCTACCATGCATGGCCACGCCTTCACCCTCTCCCACAGCAGCCCAAACCACAACACCGGCCCCCACCCCCACCCCCACCCCCACCCCCACATGGGGGGCCACCCCCACCCCCAGCCCACCCTGCTCTCCTACCCGCCGTCTGGCCCGTCGCTGGTCACGGGCGCGCCCGTGGCCCACCTCCTGGCCTCGCCCGCGGGCGGGCCCCGCCCGGTGCTGCAGCCCACCTACAGCATCGCGCACCCGGGGGGGCTGGTGCACCAGGTCACCGTGGGCATCAACCCCCGCCTGCTGCCCTCGCCCACCCTGCACCACCCCGGCCCCTTCAAGCCCCTCTTCCCGCCGCACTCCTACATCGCCTCGCCCGCCTACGCCGGTTTCCCCCTCAGCCCCACCAAAATCAACCAGTACCCCTACATCTGAGGGTCCGCCGGCCGCCCGCACCCCCCGCGCAACACCTCCGCCCGGGGGCCGAGTGGGCGGGGTCGGTGCTCTCCAGGAACACACACAACACGGCGCTGGTGCCCAGGGCGGTGTTGGCACAACCACAGAGACAGCAAGTTATTTTTTGAATCATGTATACTTGGGTGTATTTGAACTTTGAAGCTTTAAAAGAGAGGGTTCTGGTCATTTGGGGGGGGGGGGGGGGGGGGGGGGGGGGGTAGGTTGGGGAAGTGCGGGGGGAATAGAATAAGAAAGTAAAAGGAATTGGTGTATGAGTGACTGACTGAATGAATGACTGAACAAATACGTAGGTAAGAAACTCACACTCAATGTGTTTTGCACATTTGATATACCTTTGCATTGGATCTTCTATGAATACTCCTCAAAACAGGTAAATAATTGGGGTGGTGTTGAATAGTAAAACTTTGCACCCCTTGATCCCAGCTATTTTTATATATTGCCTTCTTACATGTGCAAGACACATTCATCTTTGTAAAGCCATCCCAGTCTCCAGCTCTCGGTTGACAGATGCACATGTCGTCCACAGTGCGTTTGTGTGTGTGTGTGAGTGTGTGTGTGTGTGGTTGTGCGCGTGTGCGTGTGTGTTGTAATGCGTTTCAAGTATTTGTACTTTTCGGTGTCTTTTGGTGTTTGCAATGTCGAGTCAAGTAACTGATTTTAGATAAGTTTGTCCCCCACACTGCATGTGGTCTTGCATGAGCAGAAAAATGTAAAAGGAAAGATATGTAGACGTTGCTCTTAATGTTTGTGTCACAAGACCCGCTGCATCGTATAAATGTCCCTCCCCGCCATAGTGCCTTACATATTTGAGGTTGTTAATGTTACTACTTATATATGACTATATACATGGATATTAATGTACTGGACTGCAGCACTTGAAATTCCAATCAGTCGATGCATCCTATGTGTGAGTATATATATATGCACATATGTGTATATGTCCATGCATAGCATGCATGGATGTGATGTATCGCGGAAAGCCGTGCTTTATTATAATTTTGGGGTTCAATGTGTACTTCAGTGTGTCGTGCGTTAACTTTCTGTTCTCTATAGAACAGCATGCTTTGCTGTTGCGAATGCCTGCCGTTATGATTTCAAGGTTTGTTTTTCATTTTCTCTCCCCGAATGAATTGGTGTATAATGTGCAAGTATTGAGTTATGGCATAATATTTGATAATCACTTTCTATTTAGTGAAACTCTTACTACTACTACTACTACTACTACTACTAACAGTATTTGTACTGTTTGAAACTGCAATACAATCTTATTAATCATAGGTCTTTTGTTTTGTTTGTGTCTCTGTAATTTGTTTTGTTTTGTTTTTTCACTTAGTTTTCTAGATGTGTGTGGGCATGGCTTTGGTTAGGTGAGGGCGAAAATGCTAAATTAATTCAGTATGAAATGTTGTACGCCCGTGCAAACCATGCAGTATTTGATATAAACACATATATATAGATATAGATATATATATGGACATATATTATAGCGCTAGGTTACTTAGTGCAGACGCTTAATAAGGTGTGAGTTAATTGTGTGCAATTCTCATTTATGCATGTGTGACAAAGTTAAATTTGACCCTTTTACATTGTACCGTTTGTGTTTTGAGGCTTTTTGGTGTGTTGACTGCGTATTTTATACATTCCGTCAGGGAGAATATATATATATATATTATATATTAAATTATATAATATATATAATATATATTAAAAAAATGTGTGCGTTTTCGGTTTATTTTACTAGTACATTTTCATCTTTTCTGTTATGAAATTGCTTATGCCGCACCAAAGACTGTAATTGGGGTTTTTTCTGAGCAAGGTAGCTATTCTGTTTGCATAGACCTCGAATATACTGTAGTCGTAGAAAATGGGGTTGTATATGACGCACACAAAAAAAAGGTATTTAAAAATGGCTGAGGTTTTGCCTTGCTTTTGGGCAATTAATAAGTCGTCTCATTTTGCGTTTTGTGTTTTTTCTTTCTTGAATGTATCATAGATAAGCTGCTACATGATGATCGCCACTTCAATAGCTGTGAAATTAGGTGATATCTGAGTGTAAATCTAGCGTTCCTGTTTTCATATAGGTCCCTAATTATCTGAACTAGAAGTGGTTTTAATTTGAGTGTTTGTTTTGTTTTTGCTTCCCTGTTTGGAGTGTCATTGTAGTAACTACTGTACTGCTGATGGTAGACATGCGTTGCATTTGTTGTTTTGGGGGTTTAGGGGGCCTTGGGGTTGGGGGGGGGTTAGGCTGTTTTTTTTTTGCATCAGTATTTTATCCCTATTAACCTTTTCAGGCTCATCACTGCATAAGAATGATGTATTGATGTAACTTAATTTTTTGTACGTTTTCATATTGCTGTTTTGTAGACATTTAAAGCTGTAGCTTGCAGGATTGTTTTAACTCTCACCTGGGTATTTATAGTTAGTGTAGGAGGGGAAGTGCTGTCGGGTGATTGGGGTGTGTGTGCCTGTGTTAAAAAGATGACAAACACACCACCTGGTATAGAGGATTAGACTATGCATCCAAAAAACACATTTACCCAAGATATTTGTTCCAAAAATTATTTTTTTTGATTTAATTTTTTTTGCGCAAAATCTGAACCAATATTTATTGCTTCCCTTTCGTCTGGTCAATGTTATATCTGAAGACGGTATCCGTTCCACGTTTTTGTAATGGCCCTCTGTTCGAATCGCTCTCCCCTTTACAAGTGTGTCATGTCAAAATGGGTGTCGTCCAACCTGAAACTGTGGCTGCCGTTCTTTGTTACATATTAATTTGAAGACAGTGTGAGCAGCACTGCGCTGGTGCCTTGAGATCCAGGAAGAGAGAGATCCATTTGAATTGCCACGGCCACAACAGTTTCAAATCCAATCTGTTACGGAGAGTCACGTTAAGTCCTGTAAACGCGTCCTCAAACGAGGGTTAGTCAATAAACACGTAAATGACTTCCCAAGAAGCTACGGTGGTATAATTTCTCCTTATATCGACAAAGAGGGAACTGCGCTCGCTGGTTTTAACCAAACCTTTCTTGACGACACACAACTGCACACTCACGCACTCACTTTAGATGTGGACACTTTGATAGTCACACCGTTAAAAAATATTTAAATAGGCAAACGCAATATTTAACATTGTCTGGTCATTAAACCACCAAGTGTTCTTAGATAGTTCCATGCATTTCATTCACTTGCATGTTAACCCAAGTTTCTTCACCCGACTGCTGAGAAGTCTGGCAGAATATATTTCTGGCCTGGCTTAAGTAGGACTTTGGCCTGGATTTGTTTTACTTGGGTCATCCCAATCTCTTCAAATCGACCAGTCTTACATTTTGCTACCATGGCACATACACCAAATTGTTCCTCAATTACAACAGGTCAGCAGCTAAAATCAGTCCCATGCAAATATCACAAACGGTGTAACCAATTGGAAGCTGGTCTGCATCAGAGATGGCATGGTTAAATTCTGACCCCCAGTGGACTTGGTGGATGTTGAACATGCATTATGGAAGGATATGGCTCTCTCAATGAGGGTATAGTGACTTCAATCCAGAATCAGTCGTATGTGATTGAAACACTTCATCACTGACGCGTGTTTAGGTAGCTATTTTGCCTATATGCTTTCATTATGTCATACATTTTTTCATTTGGAAAGTAAGCATATAACAGGGCATGAACTTTGCAGTGCTTGACGTAGTTTTCCACAAATAAGCATGTGTAATGTAAAAATGTATGATTCCTGCAAAGGTGTTCACCAGCAATTTGCCTGCACAAACTCCCACACCTACAGAGGTCAAAAAGATGGATGCAAGATGAGAGAAATCTTAAAACTGTTCATTTGTTTCCGACAATATCGACAGCTGGTAAAACACAGTGGTTTTTCAAAACGACACAAAAGTAATGACTTTTACTATACATCCTCTGCTGCGGTATTATACTTTCGTGACAATTCAGGGTTTGTATTCGTCCAACATGCTACTGTGTTTTACTATTCTGAAATGTTCCTGGTCATTGTATCAATTTCAAAGTTAATTCACACTGCAAGTTATGGAATCTATCTGTTTGGCTTGCTCATCAATTAGGCTCGATTGTGAAATCTGAACTGTTACTCTTTAAATTCTTGTTGATTTCTGTGGCTTGTTTTCCTTTCTAAATTCATTGAGCTTTTTTTTCATTTTGTGCTACAATAGTTTGCCATGTAGCAATTGCACTGTGCAATATTTACATTATGAGGACTGGGAAAACTAACTCTGGATGTGATGTCTATTTACCGTTTGCGATAGTGTTTCCTCTAGTTCTCAGTGATTTAGGTGTGACCAAGCCTTCTCTACTTTGTCACATTAAGCGGGTTTTCCAGGTTACTCTTGGTGAGTGTCAAAATAAGACTTTATGGTGTATTATTGTTAAGATTCACTTTGAATTAAAAAAAATCTATTGCTGCAGTCAATTTTTCAATTTGTCTTTTTAAAATTGTAATTATTGGTAAGTTACTACAAAGACCCTTTTGAAGTATATTTTCAGTAAACATCTTTAAATGTGGAGTACATTTTCCCTATATAGGCCTATTGCCTAAACTATCAGATCTCGTGAAATTGGTAATGATAGCACATGTCACTGCCGCACATATTCGACACATATTTAGAGCTTTGAGCGACATCTTGTGGCGTGCCATTCAGTGACATTCTGCGGAGCGCAGTCATTTACAGTCGATGTTAATATTAAGCCACCAGAGGTCGCCAGGGTCCACAAAGCTTCGTTCCACGGGTTTTCTCATAAATAATGAACCGAACACTTGAACAAGACTGACAGTTCAATAGCTTGCGAAGAGCGTTTAAAGTGTTTGCACGCTGGCCCGCGCTTCAGAGTATGGGGTGACTGACCGGACTGCTTGAATATTGTAATCTAGCTAGTGACTGACTTTTTTTTTCTGCAGAACCGAAAAACTAAAGCTTGCTAAACTCATCCACTCAGCTGTAGTGCATGCAGCCCTGCGCCACGTAGAGATGGGTGGACCGAACTCACTAGAGCGATAGGGCACATTTCCTAATTTCCAACCATGTCGCTCTGCGAGTAGCCTTGGACAGCCATGACACGCCACCGCTCTGCTTCCCGCCTTTGCCAGGACTGATCGGATGTATTCTCCACGATCAAAACTTGCACAACTTATCCAATGGATACACGGATGGCTCTCGGTTTGAGGAGTGCGTACACATGCACAGGTCATCCCAGCAGATTAGACCGTGCGGATGGGCGCTCACTGCTAAGGACAGATGGTGCTGATGATGCTGCTGATGATCCTGAGGTGTGTTGTCTGAAGACCAAGTGGCGACCGGGAGCAGTTGGCATGTTTGCAAATTGTATGCTGTTTATCGGAATATTTTTTTTTCTAGTACAATGCGTCTTGACAAATGAGGGTAAGCATAATGGATACCTTTTATAACCATCATGCCCGAATGGGCTGCAACGATACACTGAAGTCATGCGTATCTTAATTTGCCATCCCTCTATGTGTTGCCGTTACAATTTGTCCATGCTATCCAACCTTATAGGCTATGTTCTGCTTCACCTATGCACCATATGCCTTACCGTTGGTGTGTCACATGCTTCCTATGCGATGCGACGGGGAACGCTTGCCCGAGGTTGCTCGGTTCTCAAGACAAAGTTAACTATCTATGGTCCGCTACATGCACAGCGTGTTGTGTCATTCTGCGTTTGATTGTCGTTTATATAGAATGGGTCTCTTGAATGCAACACGCCACATTGTTATGTCAAACCGGATTGCAGGAATAGGGCTAACCCTATGCAAGTGCTCATCTCTAGTGCTGACCGCATCTCGTAAAGCGATGAACATGGGTCGTGTGGGGATTAGGAGGGGGAGACTGCGCAGGTCCTCTTTGTCCGTGTGCATGATGTGATATAACGAAGTCAAATCCCCGGCTTTTTCTACCTGAACCAATGGGGGGGTTTTGTTCATTTGTGTGTTCGTTGTCTCTTCTTCCTTTTTAATTATTTTTTATGTTTTACCCACTGCACAGCATTGTTTGGACCTGTCAATGCTGTTGGCTTTACAACACATACTGATAGGTATTTACGCAATCTAAGATGTTACAATTGGGTTATTCTCTTGAGCCAACCTAGCCTTTAGCCTGTGTGTGTGTGTGTGTGTGTGTGTGTGTGTGTGTGTGTGTGTGTGTGTGTGTGTGTGTGTGTGTGTGTGTGTGTGTGTGTGTGTGTGTGTGTGTGTGTGTGTTTCTGACCACATGATAGCTGCACCCCCTCCAGCAGTGATGACTAACTGGCCATGTACTACTGTACTTTGTCCCCTTTCCATTTGGGCAGGTACCCTACTTGAGAGCTGATGAAGACAGTTGGTCAGGTCCAAATAACTATTTTAAAGACATATCAAAGCATTGTCGGCTATTGCATATAAGCAAACATTTAGCTATATAGTTCTGAACAATGAGGCTATAAACTACACCATTGCAATACCACCACAACCACAATAGCCAATGAGTAAGCATTGTAAACACATAAAAACATGTCCATATCGTCCATATGTTTCATGTCTATGTTTCATAACTAATATGTACATTTTATGGATGACTTCTTAATAGCATGCAATGGGGTCCCTGCTGAATCTGTTCCTTTGTATTTATATTGCCTGCTCCATAGTAAGAATCTCCATTCTTAACTGTACACTACGGCTGCACTCAAGCAGTGTGCTGTCATTGGGTTAAGGCAGCGTTAATGGATTAATCGACGTACATATGCTTTAATTGGTTGTGGTTTACTAAATGGATCCACGATGAGGATCAGTGTCCTCAATTCTGCCTTTAGAGACAGAGATTCCCAACCAGTTCCATTGATGAGGGGAGCACTTTTTCCTCTGCACCCTTTGTCAGAACATAGGTAAAGGAAGGTTTACCTTTCAATGACACATTATCATTGCTGTGCTTTTTGCCTTTCTGGATCACCCCACAGCCTCAGGAATGGGGTAGTGTAGCGCTACAATCGTGGCGTACAACACAACAGTACATGTCTCTATTTGCAAGCCTCCCACAAATCTAATGAAGATCGTTTCACATCAGCTGTTAATTTCCCCTCATACTGCAACCTTTTCCATGTGCCCATGGGTGCTGACTACAGGGCTTTGATCAAGGTTGGCTCACACACACACCCATGGTCTTTGAAATGATATCCCCGCAGCCGTTTTATTAGGTTTTTGATTATTATCGAGAAATGAATATAGAAGGCGTTAACATCCTGTTCTTGAGAGGATTCTACGCCTTTAGCAGAATGCCCCATGTTAGCAATTAGGCTAACACTGTAAGAAACAGCAACACTTTATAATTGTTGTATTTATCTTTGTTGATGTTTGTTCTGCTGCGCCACTTCGATTGTCGACGGAGGGATCACACTGCTCATTCGTGTCAAAAGACAAGAATGTCACTAAACAGGCATGTTCGATCATGTTTTAATACTCATGTCGCTTCTACTTGGGTACTAGAGCTCGAGTTAGTCTCTGAGCATTAAACTGGGGGGGGGGGGGGGGGGAGGAGAGAGAGAGAGAGAGAGAGAGAGAGAGAGAGAGAGAGAGAGAGAGAGAGAGAGAGAGAAAGAGAGAGAGAGAGAGAGAGAGAGAGAGAGAGAGAGAGAGAGAGAGAGAGAGAGAGAGAGAGAGAGAGAGAGAGAGAGAGAGAGAGAGAGAGAGAGAGAGGGGTTAAAAGCAAAGGAGAGATCCCCCCCTAAAGGGATATAAAAAATATAATCTGATCTTATCAGTTGCCTAGGGATTTGCAGTTATTGTGTTCTGCCCGACCATATAACCACATTCATGAATTATATAGAAAGCAAATCACTGGCTTTGGAACACTTTAGAGCACTTATGTCCTGGGGTCGATCTTGTTAGATCTTAAACACACACTTGAAGTAATCACTTTACGCAAGAATCAACAGCTTACACCCATTAATTATGCTACGGACTAAGATGATGGCTGTGTTTGTGGCTGGGTCCCTGTGGGTGTGTTGGTGAGTATGAATTATTTTTTAGGAAATATTTATGTATGTGCATCTGAGTACCTAATAGGTTTGATTATCTTGACTGGTCGGCCCCTTCCACTCAACCTGATTACATTTTCAAATGGGATTAATCCAATTTCAAAATGTAATGATTGAAATGTATGTGTTTGTCACGATGAAATCACCAACACACGATGAAGGCCTGTGAAATTTAGACTGAAATTATTATGTTATGTTGTGTATTAATTATCCTTGTGTTTTTCACTAATGCTCCGTTACTATGCAGAGTGGGATGTGGCATGAATCCTGATCTCACCTGTGCTGTGACTGAGAGCGTACGTAGGTCAAAGGCAGACCGCCATTGCTCTAGTGAATAGTGTTATGCAATCGTTCCGAATAAAAAAAACGGCTTTAAAATATGCACCTGCTTCATCTCCTGGTCGATATGCTTTGCTCGTGGAGGGATATATTATTGTTTCCTTTAGAACTGTCATAGGTACTGCTGTCGTTTGATGTAACTATAAGGAAAGGAAATTGATGGATGTTTGGACAGCGAGAAGCAAACAGGGCGTCTAATTAGCATCATGTACCATCTGCCCAGTATTATGGCTTCCTTAACCATTCTGGGACTTCAGCTCTCTCTCTCTCTCTCTCTCTCTCTCTCTCTCTCTCTGTGCTTTCGGCATATGAAACATGTGCTCCATTCCCTACCAATGTATTCCAGCCGCCTACTTTCCATCACTCCCTCTCTTTAGTATCCCTATGAGTGGTTTAAATGAGGGCTGGGTGCAGGCAGAGAAGCTGGGCTGCCAGAGTGCCTATGGGAAGCAGGGGAGCTTACCTAACCTACTGGGACAGAGTGCACAGCCTCGCTGACTCAAGGCGTACTATCCAACAGGTTCTGCAGCACAGTCCACTGCAGCAAGCGGCCGCACCAGCACATGCTACGTACGGAGGCATACAGACTATAGTAATGACACCTTGTCCCTGTCACCGTGAAGCTAATGGGAGGTCTCTTCTTAATAGAGTATTTTTGTAGTCATTGGCGAGACATGGTTTAAATTCCCCTGTCTGGTTATTTATTAGGTTGGACATTTATAGACACCAAGAGGTAAACATATGAATCTTTGCTAGCTTCAAATGTGTGCTATAAAGCTGTTTTATTATGTGCTAATCAAGCGTTTAAAGAAACGTGAGTCAACCATTAGCAGGTGTGTACACACACACACACGCAAACACACACACATCTTCTCTGAGCGCCCACACATACTACACACATCCTGCCAGTAGGAATAGACTATTTCATATGAAGACCTAATAACACTGAACAAACATAGATGTCTAACACTTGTTGTGGTAATATGTTCTGACCAGTTGCGCCCTGCCTCTATTCTGACTGTATTATTCACCTGACTAAATCAATAAGCTCATCACCATTGCAGGTTTCCACACATAATTCATTCATAGCTCAACTTTGATATTCAGATATAAAGGCTGACTTTGGTGCATTTGTGTGTGTGTGTGTGTGTGTGTGTGTGTGTGTGTGTGTGTGTGTGTGTGTGTGTGTGTGTGTGTGTGTGTGTGTGTGTGTGTGTGTGTGTGTGTGTTTCCGTTTTTGTGTGTGCATGCTTAAATATAGACATGTTACCTGTTTAGGTAAATTCACATTTGCAGATATAGAAACATGCTTTGATAATGTATAATTGTAATAACAGATTACATTTTTTATTTTCCCATTGTCTGGTATATGCTGAACATCTGGTTTAATCCAGACACATTTTAGATACAGCTAGCCAATAATAATGTTGTCCACTGGCACATCATGATAAAATTAATCACACTTTTGCTGAAGAGCCACCAAGTTCAGTCTCCTGGTGTGCTGGGATGGCTGCTTGTGACTTGTATCATTATTAATATTTGAGTAGCACCCCAACCATTAATGAACCTCTGGGCCTAAACTAAAGATAGGGGGCCCTTGCTTACTCTGTAGATAATACAGTACTTGTCACCGTATTTTCCCTTTTTTCAGTAATTCTATAATGAACTAAATTGTAATAGCGATTATTTGTAAATAGGTTGTTTTCTTTATTTCCACTACGGTAAAGGTCCCACGGCATGAAAATCTCACTTTATGAGGTTTTCTAACATTAATATGAGTTCCCCTAGCCTGCCTATGGTCCCCCAGAGGCTAAAACTTGCGTTCGGTGTAAAACGAGCACTAGGTATCCTGCTCGCCTTTGAAGAAATGGAAGCTCAGGCGCGCTGATTTGGAATGTGGTCCCATATGTCGTCATAAGGGCCCAAGTTATCTCCCCTTTCTCTGCCTTGCCCGCCCAGAGAATTTGGCCCGCCAATGACAAACAGAGCTACGACCGTGCGAGCGCCACATGTGTATGTGTGTGTGAGATTGCACACACTGTATTATTAATTATGAATTATTGTTATGGTTGAGAAGGATTCGGGGGAAAGGAACTTTGGCTTTGACTCCCTGAAGCACATGAACCACGACATGGAGGAGAAAGGGATTGTTGCCCGCGATTGTCTCCCGGTGGAGCTCCGCTGCCCGCGGCAGCATGGCACCACTGCCGTGAGGCTGCACCGCCTCGCAGACAAATGCCCTTCACTCAACAGAGCAGTGGGTTTTAACGTGAGACCTACTCATAGTTTGTATGGGGTCACTCCAATGCAGAAAAGGGAAGCAGAAATCTGCAGGAATCCTTAGCGTTTTCTTAATCAGAGGAACGAAGCAGCTTTTCCGATCACCAAAGATTCTGTCTTACACCACAATCCATCCAGTGTTCAGGAAACACTTTGCTTTTCTTCATCAGAGAAACCCTGGCTCTTCCCGGTCCCCAAGGGTAGTATCTGACCTTGAATCCCTGGTTGAGTTGACTCTACTTTCTTAAAGGTGCAGTGTGTAGAACCTAGTGGCATCTAGCGTAACGGACTTGGCAGAAATTGAATTAAATATTCATAAGTATGTTTTAATTAGTGAGGGGAGGGAGCATTCATTCATCGCCTATACCTTTAACATACTGAAACACTTAACTAAATCATTCACTTCACTTGCATAAATACTCTGGAGTTAAAGGAATAATACAGGTTAAAAGACTTGACATTGTTATAAAACGTCTAACATTGATTTCCAATTAATTCTTTATCCGATATGTGTTATTAATAGTTATTTGAATCAATGGCTGTTGGTCAGGCTTCCAGAATTACTTTCCATAGCCCCTCTCAACATCAGCAGGAAGCCTTCTGTCATTGTTATTTTATAAATTGAATTAATTAATAAAATGTATTATAACGATATATATAACAGGCTTAACTAATTTGGCAGTATGCTGGGCCTGTGTTACAATATGAGACCATTTACCACATGCCCTAAGCCCACAAAGCATAAGTGCATTCTTGATTTACAAGGGCGCTGGCCCGGCAAAAATGCGTGTCCTCTTACTAAATGACTGATTTCTCGCCATAGGAACATTGCAAAATTGTAATATATAGTCTTTCTGAGACAGAACCCTTGAGTTGTTGTTGTTGTTGTTCTCATACTGGAATAAAACTAGTATCGGATACTTATGGTTGGTGCTACACCAATTTAAAGACAGACTCTCCTCCAAAACCCCATTACAACGTTAAATACTACATAAAAAGGTTAGGACCTGGGGTGCATTGTACATCACCAATAGACATATCTTAACAATGTCAACATGTTGTAGGCCATTGTTTTACTTTAACTTATTATTTTGCTGGCATGAGCGTTGATAATTTATAATATGGCACATAAAACGGCCTGACAGAGAGAAAATACTTACGTATACCTAATTTTTCTGCAAACTTTCTGCCGAGATGGCAAATCAAAACTGCTTTCAAGGATATCAATTGGATATCCTGCTACCTAATCTTTCTAATCTTTCTAACCTATAACTGCTCCCTCTCCTAGTTCTTCATGGTCCCGTCCTACCACCAATCCTATCATCTTATTAGTGTGGTTGCAATGCAAGCCACACTATTGTCATTTTGTCTATAGGCATGTTCCGACTGAGGGACTTCTTGGAAAGCGGCTCAGTGTTTTGGCTACGCCCACACTCTTAGTTCCCCTCTGCGTCCGTTCCCATCCAGGAACCTTTGTAGTGGCTACCCAACGGAGTTCAAATGTGATGTAATTAGTTCTGGAACACTTTTCCTCTTACGTGATTAATTAGCTTGTGATTATTAATTCTCGTTCTCGATCGTCTGCTTGTCTCCATCTGCTCTGCTTCTTTTTTTTTTTTACAAATGGCACTGTTTATATGTTGTGGCTGTGTCGAGTTCTACTCACGCCATATCCCGCCTTAATCATACGTAGTACTCACATCCTATCCCTCCTCAACCGTATCCAATCAGCGTCGACTAGTTCGGAGCATCTCAGTTGAGGCTCAGAGAGCCCCTACCCCGAGGCAGGTACTAGCTGAGCCTCTAAACGGTGGTAAAAGCCACAGCCATCGCGGCTCACTTCAGGGAAAAGTCCTTCAGTCAGAACGCGCCTATTATAACTGCATTAAACAAATGGTAGGTAAAGGTTGGTGGTGCCCTGCACGTGTCTCCGAGTATAGTCTAAGTTCACTTGACTTTTATTATTTAAAGATATATCATTTACAGGTATTTAAAGGTATATTATCTACAGGTATTTAGACTATTTTCATCAGGGCTACATTTGCCTAGTTTTGAGCCATATAAACTCAAATCAGGGTTGACTTAGGTCAGGAGGCACAGCGGGTTGACTTGTATCCGGTAGGTTGCCAGTTCGATCCCTGGCTTTTTCTTTAGCTGATTGTCAAGATGTCCCTGAGCAAGACCCATAACTGCTCCCGACGAGCTGGCTGTCGCCTTGCATGGTTGACTCCGCCGTCGGTGTGCCAATGTGTGTGTGAACCGTTGTAGGTCGCGTTGGATAAAAGCGTCTGCTAAATGACCTAAATGTAAATCAACGCAACAATTACAGGAAGTCCAGAGATATTCAACCCTAGAAAAAGCAGATGGTAAGTAATCGCATACGGCAGGTTTTTGCAATGCTATGTATTTCCCGCTGTTGGCACGACGTAGCGATCGATGGGTTTAAAATGTGTGACCGGCTGTGTTTGCAGCACTGTGGGGCATGGGGCCGTCCAGTGGAAGACATGCAGCCCCCTGTCATGCACCCACAACTCCTTCACTTGTCCTCTGCTTGTCCTCATAGGCACCGTCCCAGGAGATAAGAGTGAGAGTGCTCCAGTTTCATTCGGTGCTTCACTCTGTCTCTGTCACTGTACACCCCCCCACCCCTCCCCCCGATTTCACTTCTCGCTTTCTGAATCTGTCTGTCTGTCTCTCACTCTCATCTCAGTCTCCGCCTCTATCTGTCTGTCTCTGTCTCTCACTCTCATCTCAGTCTCCGCCTCTATCTGTCTGTCTCTGTCTCTCACTCTCACCTCAGTCTCTATCGCTCGGTCTCTCAGTCTCTGTCTCGCTCTGTCTCTGTCTCTCTCTGTCTCTGTCTCTCTACTCAGTCTCTGTCTCTCTGTCGGTTTTTTTCTCTCATTCTCTGTCTCTCTCTGTCTGTCTCTCACTCTCTCCTCAGTCTCTGTCTTTCTCTGTCTCTGTCTCTCACTCTCACCTCAGTCTCCGTCTCTGTCAGTCTGTCTGTGTCTTTCACTCTCACCTCAGTCTCCGTCTCTGTCAGTCTGTCTGTGTCTTTCACTCTCACCTCAGTCTCCATACTGTATCACTATGTGGTTGTTTTCTATTAGCAAAGCAATGTGTATTACATCTGTAATTTTATCGTCTGTCTGTAATTGTATTTATTCTGAATATATGTGTATTATAATTAATATAACTTCCTTCTATCATAAGAATTAATAGGCTTTCATAGTCATAAAAGCTTATTCACTCTTTTCCGCCAAACTGCATTGAGTCATTTCTTTTCCGCTGCAAAGTTTAAGATAACTTGGCACAAATTGAATTGAAATTGGTTGCTTGGGAAAATGCGCTGCACTCTTTTTTGGCAGAGCAAAGCACATTTTAAAGTTTTGACTATTTTTTTTGGACAACGCTGAATTGTGGGCTGCTAGTCGGCATTAAAAGGCGGAATAATGTTTTGAAGTAGGCCACAGGGTGAAGTGAGAAGTGTAGGAGGAGAATTTAAAGTGTGACACTCATTTTTTTGTGTGTGTTTTTTTAAACATCCCTAAGAAGCCGCTCCATAATAAGATCGAGCTCCATTCTCCACAGGCTTTTTATATCTCCTAATTTCCCAGTTTCACAAATCAAACCTTTTGAATGCAGCCTTAGTCCGATTGGACGGCATGGCCGCTCTTTATTTTTTTTGGACCAATCACGCTGCTTATATGGGGAGGGAGGGCGGGCGATCTGTAAGCACATCGAGTTCACAGAGAGTCCCCACTGTAAACCAACCTGACCTGTGAGTCAGTCACATGACAATCTCAAAGAGGTATTCCGCCAACGTGTCATGGCTGATAATCCACTGGCATGAAAGAAAATACATTGTGAGTCTATACGTTGTGAAAGGAATCCCCTGTGCTTCACATTGCAAACAGGCCAGGCTTGCAATCTAAAAAGAACCTGATGCAATCTCTAAGATCAGCTTTACCTTCCGATGGGTTTACAAACCAACAAACAAACATTCAGCTGAGTCAGCTGAAAAATTGTATGTTTGACAATTGTTTAATGACACCAAATTATATCGTTGTAGCGTTTTCCAATATCAAAGACCTCATCATATACATAGGGATTTAAAGCACTTATGAGGGCTGTTAGATTAAAAATGTAATCTATGAGGTATACATTTTTATTCGACAGGACTCCGTCAATGGGCAGTGAGTGCATGCACATATTAAAGTCAAAGCCCCTAAACACTAGACAGTCCTGGCACATTTAAATAAAGGGCTGTTGCATTTCTAGTGTACGACCGCTATGGTACTCTCATACCCTAGATTATCCACCAGCTACTCTTTGCTAAATAGGTTACAACTTGGCCCATATAGCTTTGTGTCTTATTCATTAAGACATTTGGACTCTATAAGCATATTAGACATGTTCAAACCAATGGGTTGGTTGCTCTTGATCTTGAAGTCTTACTGGGGGTGGTCAAATATGTGGTAATGCTAATAATAGTAATGATAGCTTTTAAGTATACTCACTAGTTGAAGGTGCTTTCCCAGAACCTCTCCAATTGAATGTAAACACTAAAAACTGTCCATGGGAGACCAAGATGACTGAGAGTTGCTGTTGAGTCTACTATATCATAAACCACTTCAATGTAGCCTATTTAAGGATTTGATCATGCATTTATTTTCATTTAGGTGTCAATGTTTCATTTGTCAAATCTAGAGTATATTTTATTAAATAGGTGTAATATATATATTCAGTGGTTCAATCTTTTTGCTTGTTCTACTTGGAGCTTGTTATAGTTTAAGTGAGGTACTAGGCTATGCGTCCCATTGAAGTACTTCAGGAAAGCGCTTTATGACCTTATTTAGCTGTTCTGGCAATGAGTAGAGAAAGCTACTTTAAGTAGTCTCAAAGAGAGCATTTAAAAGGGATTGCAAAGGCCTTTACAGCAAATGCAGAGAAATTGGTATCTTAAATAACCACTGCCTAATTTGGCATAGAAAGCTGTAGGGGATTTCAATTTGTTGGCATTTGTTCATTCTGTCTGTCATCTTTCTAAGGATTGCGAAAAAAGTTGTGATATAATTTCATGGTTATTTAATTATGTTGGTTGTCCTGCTTACTTCTTATATATTGTTAAATAGGTAACACTAAAATACAAAGTACAATTGTCTTTGAAATATAGCGCAATTTGACTTCAAATCTAAATGAAATGAAAAGAAGAACTTTCGAGTCTCAGACAGAATAAAAGTTGAAAAGATCAATATTAGTTAATAAAATAGAAGTTAGGCCTAGATTTTAATATTTGTTTCCATTGTCACCTTTACAAAATATAAGCCTGTTATCAATACATTTGGGCTGCTGTTCCTCTCTTTCTCCAGTCATTCAGCGACATGTCTGAGAGTGTTTCATTTGTGTGCGATGCGGTAAAATCAAATGCCCTCCACCGTGGGCAGTTCTGTGAAGCCCAACTTGGCCTGGATCCTGTGGTTGAGGATAGAAGACATCGCGTCTGCCATCGCTTCCCACGGCGCTCCTCAAAGTGTTGTCTCCTCAGCGTGGGCACGGACACCGCAGAAACCAACAGTAAACTCTGATCACTTTCTGGTGTATAATGAAAGACCCAACCAGCACCCTGTTCCTCTACAAAGAAACAACACAATATAAACACTGGGACCCCTGCCCCCCTCCCCTCCTCTGATTCAGATGGAATTTGAACACTATGTGATTTTTAAGAAATACGTATTGGAGAGTTTTAGGAAATAGTGGGGGGGTGTTATCCCCATGGCTGTGAACCACGCCACGATACCTTTTTTCGTAGTTTACCATGTTGACGATTATATAAGACAACTTACCACGTTTAAGACTCCCAAAAAGCGGTTCTGGGTTCACTGGCTTTTTAAGGGGAGTTCACTGCGTCTTCTGCACACCGCGGTTTTCCAATTTGCGCTGTTGATTCAGATCACAGTCGTCGGCCATTGGAACCCACTGAGCTGACTTTGCACCTCCAGCCCTACAGGAAGCTGGGGGTGTGTGACATCCTATCGGCCCAGCAGCCCTTGTCACACTTCTCCAGGCCGACCTGGAAGTCGAACCTTCCTATTCTGACCTCCATAAACACTCAAAACTATTTTGTTATTTGAGTCAATCCGGTGTCCACCAGCTTCTTCACATGCTTCACACTTTTTCAATTCATTGGTAAGATATAACCAATTATTATCCAACAAAAAACATCGCAGATAGAAAAAAACAACAACGATATTGAATAGTACGAAAATCCACAACAACAACAGATACATTTAGATCCAAATGTCTTCCACTCCACCATGTCTGCTACCCTTCCATCCCCCCTCCATTCTCTACTATTTTATACTTGCCTTCCATACCGTCTACACACTTTCTATATGCACTTCCCACAACAACAGCAGCAGTTACAAATACAGCTCCGAGCAATAGAGAGACAGAGAGCAGGGAATAATAGGATAGCAGCATCTGGAGAGACTTGTGGTAGTGGTGGTGGTGGCGGATGTGCCCTGCTGGCTCAGAGATAGTAGCGCGGCTACAAAGGACGACACAGCGAAGGGGAAACAAGCTCTGTGATTTGTGCAAGGCTGGCTGTAGAAGCTGTTTGAAAGAGCATGGCTCTTACGGCTTCTGTCTCTGTACCCCGTGCTGAAGACAGGACATTTTAACACATCTCGCAGGCTCGCTCGGTCTCATTGTTCGGAGAGGACGTGATGAGGCCATTGTTGCTTTTGAAAGCATTTATTTTCTTGCTTTCCTTCCGACTCTTCTTCATAATCTCTCCGGTCTGTGGTCGTCTACTTCCATCAGTTTCTTTTTATAATCATCACCTGCGTGTGCAGCTTTGTTCAAACTCGTGTATGTCACGCTGTATTGGAGCAGGTGGTAAACCGCAGGTGTACTGCACACCTTTTAGTTGGAATCACCACCTGTGTGTTTCCTGTCTAAGTGACTTTGTGGAGCCAGCAACATATTCACTGTAGTCCGTGCCACACATGCATTTATACAGCCATACATGTTTCAGGGCTGATTAGTTTTGTTGTTGGTGGAATTCAGAATAACAAATGGGTGATCTTTGTCGAGAAATTCATTAAACTGTAAAATAAGTATCATAGATAATTCCTGCAAAATCCTTACAGTGAATATGGTCTTAATATGGTTTTAATGTGAAATTCATTTTATACTATAATTTGAGTATGTAGCCAACCTCACAACTTCAGTTCAATACAATGAATTATTTTATTCAATGACTAAAATGAGTTATTCTTCCATATATTATTCTATTATTCATCTATTCTATGCTACATCTCGTCAATGAGTATACTCATGCTGAATGTTGAACCTCAAGTTCTTCAAATGCATCAAGCCTTCTAAACATGGCTCACTGTTACATGTGATCACAGTTCCATTAAATGGTTGGCAAATAACTGTAGGCCGAACACTTTTTTAGATTGCTTTTCCATGCCAACCGTGGTTACAACTGCATGACATCAGCTCAATTCTGAAACTGTCATACTGTAAAATGTGTACGGGGAGTGTACACACTTTGTACACACTGCATGCATTTGCATGTGCAAGTAGGTCACGTCATCTAAAAACGTGCATGTTGAGGGGGGGGGGGGGTGCCTGAACAACACAGCAAGCGTGTCATTCTACAACATATCCATTTGCAGGCCGGGTACGCTGCTGCCGTGAACAACACCGTTTCATTTGATTCCCTTCATCTCTCCACACCCCCTATTGTTTGGCTGTCACAGAGCCGTGTGTAGAAGCAGGACGTACCACTTCATGGGAAGGCATCGCGGAGGCGGTGGGAGCGGTGTGCCAGGGTTGCAGATGCTAATAAATGAATAAAAGAACCCCCCCACCCCCACCCCCTGGATGGATACGGCGTGGATGGGCCGGTGATGGCGCGTGCTGAGAATAGAGACCGAAGTCAAAGGAAGTTCAAACGATGTGCTGTCCTGTCCCCGAGACGGCCATCTTGTTACTAGTGGCTTCCTTGCAACACGTTAAACCCTCCTTTGACTTCCCCAGCCTCTTGTTTTGTGTTTTTCTCTTTCATCTCCCACTGCTCTTACATCTCTCTGTTTTCACCATGGAAGCTCGTCTTGGCGCTAACGGAGTTGGGGTCGGTGCCTCGGGCGATATTAGTCTTTGTGTATCCATACTGCTATCTGTAGGTGCTGCTATCTGCCCTGTCGTCACGCATCACAGATATAATGTTTGTGCCACTTGTGAAGACTTTCTATTTTTCCCCTCCTGTCCCCTCCTGTAAGAGTACACATTTGTGGAGAGGTACTGGAGAGACTTTGTATACCGCCATGTTTTGTCGCATAGTGGCGTTTAATGAAATGGATTCCAGTTCCGTTTCGGGGTTCACATTAAAAAGCCAGTAACAACCAAACCCAAAGCTGACCTACTTATCCAGAGGGTCATGCAACATTTAATACGTATAAACGGCGATGTCAACCATGCAAGTATTGCACACGCGTATAGAAACACATATAGCTGCGTCAAGCATACCCCGACACTCAGCCAGTAGGAGCTAAGCTGACCTGAATAGTGACTGCAGAACCTCAAACTATCTTCAAAAGTAATCTCAAGGCTCATCTCTGCTGGGAACAACTCATCTTCAGAGTTTTGTACTTTTTTACAAACTTACTTTGATAGTTAGTTACTTTGTTACCATGTTTTGTTGCATATTGGCGTCTAATAAAATAATTCAAGTTTAGTTTTGGAATGCTTCTTGACATACAATAATGATTTGATTGAGTTTAGAGCGCCTGAATGTTGAGACTATCAATGAGAAGAACCCATTATGTTATATTGGCGACTTACCTGACAGTATTATGTAGCTAAACCTCATTTTTCTGTTTCTTTTCTTTGTAGATCAGAGAGAAAACAATCAGGTCGATTTTACCCTTATGTTACTCTACTAATATTTGATGCCATGTGGCTCCGATAAGCACCATAATACATAGTTGTGTACAGTCTATTGAGTAGGAGTCTGTATTTATTAACCCTTGATGTTGTAGACTTCCATTGTTGTCCAGAAACTCAATCAAGCTAGATGCGCCGCAGCCATCCCTGTTGCTTTGGAGAGCACAATCCATCTGTCAGCAGCATCCATTCAACCAAACATCATAGCTTTCTCTAAAACACCTTTGTTGCTGTTCCTTAAAACATTTATGTGTGAAACACATTTAACTTTTTCTGTATGAAGTCATACAGACTTCTGGTACAAAATATTGATGGATGCTAAGACCAAAGAAATATTTTGTTTGTTTCACTGTGTAAAAGTGTGAGTTACCTGGATGGTGGAATGACCTACCTAGCTCCATAGTGTTTGTGAATTGTTCTGCCCGCCTTACTTCTAGGCCCTTTATTACATTTAGAGCCTTTAGCAGATGGCCCTGAAGCGCCTGACAACCAAAAACAATGCCGACTTACTTAACCAAAGGGACTTTATGTACAGCACAGTCAACCATGCAAGTATTACAGTATATAGACACACATATACAGCTGAGTCAATCGTGCAATTAATATGCACACATGTACGGCAGAGTCAACAATTACACACAGACATGCATATATATAAAGGACAGAGTCAACCATGCAAGACAACAGCCATCGGGAGCAGTAAGTGTTAGGTGTCTTGCTCAGGGACACCCCGGCAATCAGCTAGGAGGAGGCGGGAATCGACCTAGCAACCGGCCGGTTGTATGTAAACCCGCTCTACCTCCTGAGCTAACCTGACATGAATTTGTGTCTGTAGAACCTCTAACTATCTATCTATGTATTTCAAACTATCAAAAGTAATCTCAAGGCCCATCTGTGCTTGGAACATCTCATCTTCAGATTTTTGTACTTTGTTATAGAACTAGTAACAACATAAGTTACTTTGTTAAGTACTCCAACACCTATGCTCTAATAAAACACACAGTCAACTTTGTTTCTCATTTCTATTTTCCTCTGCACTCTTTCAGCTTCTGTACGTCACTATGGATAAAAGCATCTGCTAATGACTAAGCGTCAACATAATGAAAATGATGTGCCTCTGTGGTTCAATGTCCTGTATACACACTCATCAGTCCTCCCTTCTGCTCTCTTCTAGAAGAAACCACATATGATGCCTCTGGCTCCTCCTCATTACCCAGCAGCCCCACGGTCCCGGGGGGTCCTGCTCCCCCATTGGCCAACATCCCTTCCTCACTCGGCCACTCGGATGCGGAGGCCACGTCTCAAGGGGGAGGGCTGAGAGGCCATCCTGCGTACTCCTCCTTTATAACGTTTCTGGCGGAAACGGCCAAACATCCGCTGAACCTGGTCCAGAGCAGAACCTCGCCAACCATCACCCGGGACAGGAACCTCACCAGCCAGCGGCCTTCAGAGGACCCGGACCAGGCCTCGGGCACCTCTTCCTCGTCCTTCTCCGGCTCAGGTCTGGCTCCCAGCATTCCCCTCATGCAGCACGCAGCGCCTCGCACTGTGCCACCGCTGACACCCGTGTCCTTCATGTTGCAATCGTCATCGTCGTCATCATCATCATCTTCTTTATCATTCTTGGCATCTTCATCATCAACATCACCATTATCGACATCATCAACGACGTCATCATCATCATCATCATCATCATCAGCATCAACAGCATCACCACAAAAAAAGAACACAGAATCTCACGCTGTTTTATTGACACCAGCATCCGTCATCTCTTTAATTGCTCGAGGAAAAATTGTTAATTCTTTGTCCACATCGCTGTTCACATTATCATCATCATCATCATCATTATCCTTCTTGGCAACTTCATCATCTGCATCACCATTATCAAAATCATCATCACCAACGTCCTCATCATCATCATCATCATCATCATCATCATCATCATCATCATCATCATTATCATCATCATTCTTGGCATCTTCATCAACAACATTACCATTATCAACATCATCATCACCATCTTCATCATCTACATCCTCATTAAAAACCTCCTCAATGACATCAGCATCCTCCTCTTCATCAGCTGCGTTCAGCGTGTCTAGCATGATGTCATCCTCTGGCCCTTCATCGTCCAGCTCCCCATCGTCCCTCCAACAGAGCGCCGCGTCCCACGCGTTGCCGGGGGCAACCCCCACATCCCAGGTGTCCTCCACGCAGGGAGCCGAGAGGGTCGCACCTGTGACCACGTCGCTGTTCAAACTGTTAACAACATCACAATTGTCTTCTCCATCCTCCTTGTTGTTCTCATCAGCTTCATCAGCATTAGCATCCTCATTGTTATCAGCATCATCTTCATCATCGTCATCATCTTCATCATCATCATCATCCTCCTCTTCATCTTCCTCAACACCATCATCATCATCAACAGCATCTTCATCATCATCCTCATCATCATCATCATCATCAACAGCATCACCACAAAAAAAGAACACAGAATTTCACGCTGTTTTATTGACACCAGCATCCGTCATCTCTTTAATTGCTCGAGGAAAAAGTGTCTCTTCTTTGTTCACATCACTGTTCACATTATCATCATCATCATCAAAATACTCATCAGCATACCCATCATCATCGTCATCATCATCATCATCATCATCATCATCAACAACAGCATCATCACTAAAGCAAACCACAGCCTTATTGACACCAACATCCTTCGTATCCTCGTCGGATGAAGCCAAAAGTATCATATCCTCGTCCCCATCACTGTTCACATCTTCATCATCATCTCCATCAGCCTTTTCAGCATCATCATCATTATCACTATCATTCTTGGCATCTTCATCACCAACATTACCATTATCAACATCATCTTCATCTTCACCATTATCAACATCCTCATTAAAAACCTCCACAATGACATCAGCATCCTCCTCTTCATCAGCTGCGTTCAGCGTGTCTAGCGTGATGTCATCCTCTGGCCCTTCATCGTCCAGCTCCCCATCGTCCCTCCAACAGAGCGCCGTGGCCCACGCGTTGCCGGGGGCAACCCCCGCATCCCAGGTGTCCTCCACGCAGGGAACCGAGAGGATCGCACCTGTGACCACATCGCTGTTCAAACTGCTAACGACAACATCACAATTATCTTCTCCATCCTCCTTGTTGTTCTCATCAGCTTCATCAGCATCAGCGTCGCCGTCGACATTGTTACCATCATCATCATCTTCTTCACCATCGTCATCACCGCCATCATCATTTTTCTCATCAGCTTTATCAACATTATCGACACAATCATCCGCATTGTTATCATCATCATCCTCTTCGTCATCTTCAGCATCATCATCATCATCATCATTAGAGCGAAACACAGCCTTAGTTACACCGACGTCCTTCATATCCATATCCTCATTATTGTCCTCATCAGCTTCATCAACATCAGAATCGACATTGCTACCATCATCTTCATCATCATCATCATCCTCATCAACAGTATCCCCACCAAAAAAGAGCGCAGAATCTCACACTGTTTCAGGGACACCGAAATCCGTCATCTCTTTAATTGTTCAAGGAAAAAGTGTCACTTCTTCGTCCAAATCACTGTTCACATCATCTTCATCACCTCCATCCTCATCTTCACCGACACTATCACCAGCATTAAGATTATCATCATCAACATCATCTTCATTATCCTTCTTGGCATCTTCATCATCAACATTACCATTATCGACATCATCATTACCGACGTCATCTTCATCAGCAACACCAACGTCGTCATCCTCATCACCGCCATCATTATTATCAGCCCTATCAACATCGTCGACACAATCATCCACATTGTTACCATCATCATCCTCTTCGTCATCTTCATCATCATCATCATCATCATCATCGACAACAGCATCAACAACAGTATCATCATCATCATCATCATCATCAACAAAAACAGCATCAACAACAGTATCATCATCATCATCATCATCAACAACAGCATCATCACTAAAGCGAAACACAGCCTTATTGACACCGACATCTTTCGTATCCTCGTCGGATGAAGCCAAAAGTATCATATCCTCGTCCCCATCACTGTTCACATCTTCATCATCATCTCCATCATCATTTTCAGCATCATCATCACTATCATTCTTGGCATCTTCATCACCAACATTGCCATTATCGACATCATCATCAAGATTAACATTATCAACATCCTCATTAAAAACCTCCTCAATGACATCAGCATCCTCCTCTTCATCAGCTGCGTTCAGCGTGTCTAGCATGATGTCATCCTCTGGCCCTTCATCGTCCAGCTCCCCATCGTCCCTCCAACAGAGCGCCGTGGCCCACGCGTTGCCGGGGGCAACCCCCGCATCCCAGGTGTCCTCCACGCAGGGAACCGAGAGGATCGCACCTGTGACCACAACGCTGTTCAAACTGCTAACAACAACATCACAATTATCTTCTCCATCCTCCTTGTTGTTCTCATCAGCTTCATCAGCATCAGCGTCGCCGTCGACATTGTTACCATCATCATCATCTTCTTCACCATCGTCATCACCGCCATCATCATTTTTCTCATCAGCTTTATCGACATTATCGACCCAATCATCCGCATTGTTATCATCATCATCCTCTTCGTCATCTTCAGCATCATCATCATCATCATCATTAGAGCGAAACACAGCCTTAGTTACACCGACGTCCTTCATATCCATATCCTCATTATTGTCCTCATCAGCTTCATCAACATCAGAATCGACATTGCTACCATCATCTTCATCATCATCATCATCCTCATCAACAGTATCCCCACCAAAAAAGAGCGCAGAATCTCACACTGTTTTAGGGACACCGAAATCCGTCATCTCTTTAATTGTTCAAGGAAAAAGTGTCACTTCTTCGTCCAAATCACTGTTCACATCATCTTCATCACCTCCATCCTCATCTTCACCGACACTATCACCAGCATTAAGATTATCATCATCAACATCATCTTCATTATCCTTCTTGGCATCTTCATCATCAACATTACCATTATCGACATCATCATTACCGACGTCATCTTCATCAGCAACACCAACGTCGTCATCCTCATCACCGCCATCATTATTATCAGCCCTATCAACATCGTCGACACAATCATCCACATTGTTACCATCATCATCCTCTTCGTCATCTTCATCATCATCATCATCATCATCGACAACAGCATCAACAACAGTATCATCATCATCATCATCATCATCATCAACAAAAACAGCATCAACAACAGCATCATCATCATCATCATCATCATCATCATCATCAACAACAGCATCATCACTAAAGCGAAACACAGCCTTATTGACACCGACATCTTTCGTATCCTCGTCGGATGAAGCCAAAAGTATCATATCCTCGTCCCCATCACTGTTCACATCTTCATCATCATCTCCATCATCCTTTTCAGCATCATCATCACTATCATTCTTGGCATCTTCATCACCAACATTGCCATTATCAACATCATCATCAAGATTACCATTATCAACATCCTCATTAAAAACCTCCTCAATGACATCAGCATCCTCCTCTTCATCAGCTGCGTTCAGCGTGTCTAGCATGATGTCATCCTCTGGCCCTTCATCGTCCAGCTCCCCATCGTCCCTCCAACAGAGCGCCGCGGCCCACACGTTGCCGGGGGCAACCCCCACATCCCAGGTGTCCTCCACGCAGGGAACCGAGAGGATCGCACCTGTGACCACGTCGCTGTTCAAACTGTTAACAATAACATCATCGTCGACATTGTTAACATCATCATCATCCTCATCCGCATCATCTTCATCACCGCCATCATCATTTTTCTCATCAGCTTCATCAACACCAGCGTCAACATTGTTATCATCATCATCTTCATCTTCATCGTCACCGCCATCAACATCATCATCGTCATCTACCTCAATATCATCATCAACAGCTACATCATCATCATCATCAGCAACAGCACAAAAAAAGGACAAAGAATCTCACGCTGTTTTAGTGACACAGACATCCGTCATCTCTTTAATTGCTCGAGGAACAAGTGTCCCTTCTTCTTCCTCATCACTGTTCACATTTTTATCATCATCATCATCATCATTATCATCATCAACAACAAAAACAGCGTCATCGCTAAAGCAAAACACAACCTTAGTGACACCGACATCCTTCATATCCTCGTCACCATCACTGTTCACATCATCATCATCACCAATGCCATCTTCATCATCAACGTTACCATTATCAACATCATCATCAATGAGGTCATCATTATCATCATCCTCTTCATCATCATCATCATCATTGCCACAAAAAGAGAACACAGAATCTCACGCTGTTTTAGTGACACCGACATCATTCATCTCTTTAATTGCTCAAGGAAAAAGTGTCACTTCTTTCTCCGCATCACTGTTCACCTTTTTATCATTATCATCAAAATCCCCATCAGCATCACCATCATCATCATCATCATCATCATCATCATCATCATCTTCATCATCATCATCAACAACAGCATCATCACTAAGGCAACACACAGCCTTAGTGACTCCGACATCCTTCATATCCTCGTCAACTTCACTGTTCAGATCATCATCAACTTCATCTTCATCTTCACCAACACCATCTTCATCATCATCATCATCGCCACAATCACTATCATCAACATTAACAAAGTCACCCTCATCACCAACGCCGTCACCATCATTATCATCATCAGACTCATCAGACTCATCATCATCACCAACACCATCATCATCATCATCATCATCATCATCATCATCATCATCATCATCATCATCACTACCAACACCATCATTATTGTTAACATCATTATCACAGTCACCATCATCACCAACACAGTCACCATCATTAGCATCATCAGACTCATCATACTCATCATCATCATCATCCTCATCCTCATCCTCATCATCACCATCACCATCATCATCATTATCATCAGCATCAACTGTGTTCAATTTGTCAAACATGATGTCGTCCTCAAGCCCTTCAAGCTATTTGTCATCACAACCATCACCAAAACCCTCAATTATTTCCAAATTATCATCCTCTGAAATCTCTCCATCCTCCCCTCCAAGCCAATGGATTCTGCCATATCCTGTCCCGCAGTCAGAGCCATCATTAGCAACAGCAGGGTCCACTCACGTGACAGCAATCCCAATATCCTCCCAATCCAACACAAGTTTCCTTTTTGATTTACAAACACGTTCTGAGCGATTGTTCAGTGTAGTGTCTCCATTTTCAATCCTGATTCATCAAACCGTGTTCAATCCAGCTTCTTCCAGAACTCAAAACCGCAAAGAAGAGGCAACAAATACAGTATACTTACCATCCGATACATCTCATCGCTTGACCAGATCACGCATCATTTCGACTCTAAGTCGTAACCTTAGCCACAGTGCTGAACCCAAACTCAAAAATACACCGGCGCATACCTCCGATCCAATGTATTTTCCATCAAGTCAAGGACAGCTTCCTGGAGTATTTTCCACAGAACTCACAGAAACGCTGAAAGGTATGATCAGGGTCTTGCCTGTTAATAAGGGAAGAAGCACGGCCGCAGTTTCCACTTATGATCAAAAACCTCTACCAGATCAAAAGCCGCACAGAGCTTTCCCAAAGCTCCCTGCAACGCAGTCTGAGAGCCATTGGGTTTCAAGACACATCCCCATGCAAAGGCTAACAGGAACACCATATAAGGTTGAGGAAGATAAGAAATGGTCTGGGAGCCACGTTAAGAATCCTACCATGACACCACCCATATCATTAAGAATCTCGGAAACGTTCGTTGCATTTCCACATCGGACCCCTTGGACCGAGGCAGATAACTCACCTGTCTCTGACACAGCAATCACTAAGCAAACCTCTCCACACCTTGGCAACGGGTCTTCAGAGCATGCATCTCCCCCTGGTGATTTAGCGACAGGTCCCGGCCCCCGCGGAGCTCCTGTCTTTGTTATGAATAGTGGCCGGCCAAGCACTGCAGAAGCTGAGCTCATCGCTGTTTCCTCCCTCACTAGTTTGCATCCGTTGCAACAGACGTGGACTGAGGCCAAAGCCATGCGTTCTACGGCTGTTCCAGTAAAAACCTTCTCCGTGTCAGCATCGCGTAACTCACTACACTTGACACCTGTATACAATTTAGTCACACAGACAGGATCTCACAGGGATGAAACCCAAGGGAAGGGATTGATATCACTCAGTGTGGTCTTTGCAAAAGGAACTTATTCAAAATCAGAATCATTTGGTCCACAAATACAAAGCCTTAACAACATATCAGCCCATGATCAAAGCCAGAATTTGTATCAATCACGCATGATCACAATGGACACACCGTTTCAAACAAGGTCACTTTTTAGTCCCACCAGCAGGCCTTTCACAAGTTCTCTGTCAACTCTGGCCCATCTTCAAACTAAAACGGCGGAAATTTCAGTACGGGCCAAACACACACAAGAAGCAGACCAGCATTTATTTCAGCCGTCACAGGGCAATGTTCAATTCATTTCAGGTAACACCCCAGCATCACCAGACTCCTTTTCTCATATTAGGACTGTAGATACCCACCCGGTGAGCAAAAGCCAGATAAGAACTTCTTTATCCAACGTACACAAAGCTTCTGATAAAGTCACGCAGGCCGACAGCAGATTTTCATCACTGGATTTAACACATTTGACCTCATTCAGTAACTGGAAAGCCTCGAGAATAGCTTCTAGTAGCTCTGCCAGCCAATCCCCCGCCAATAAAGCAGCTTCACAGACAACCCCCTCCGAGGCTATCTCAGGGCATCTCTCTAATAAAAATGAAGTCACACTCATGAATCGGCGTGAAAGGTCTCCGGGGTCAGGAATCATCGGAACACTGCGGTCTGATCATCAGTCACCGGCCCCCCCCCCCTATCCTGGGAGTGATACATCACTTTTTTATTTAGACAGAGAAAACCCGACCTCATCCCCCAAAGATAGACAACCTCGAGCAGATGGCACGATTTTCAGTCCCGGAATAACAAAACCACAGCCGGAATGGAAAAGCACCTCTCTTCGATTGCATCCAAGCAGTTCCTCAGGACTCGACAATCTTGTATCTAATGCCTTAGGTTCTCATGTGTCACCAGACGGATTAGCGTCTGCTCTTCATCCACAACGCGGCCTGTTGAAAGTTCCATCTTTGAATTCGACTGATGCGACTGTAGGCACAAGGAATCGTTCCCTGGCTCTCCTAAACGCGAGTGGACAAGGCGTTGAGGGTAATACATCAGAAACAGATCTAGATTATATACCAGGCCTCCCACCATGGGGTGGGCTGAATTTATCTCCAACGAATCACAGATCTCCCACCCTATCTACTCAGGGAACATCAATAGTTCATTTGACTCCCACTCCTCAAAGTGACAACAAAGAGAAAAGTTCAGGAGTCTACCACATGCAATTGAATCATAACAGCGATAGCTTGCCGACAGAGCTTCCCCACTCTGAATTCCCCACTAAAATAAAACATACTCATCCCCTGCCTTCAGTAACTAATGCTAGCACTGCTGATAACTTGTTGGATTCATTAACATCCAAAGCAGTTGCTGGAGAATCAGTACATTCATCATCTTCCTCATCATCATCCTCATCATCATCGGCATCACCTTCATCCTCATCGTCACTATCATCACCCTCATCATCGTCGCACCTGCCACCATTTCCTCCTCCATCTTCCCTGTCCTCAGAGACCGCCGCACTGACCCTAAGTAAAACGACTACATCCCCACAAACTTCCACCACGTACATGACTCACCGTGGTTTGCTTTCCGCAGCATCACCGCCGCCATCGTCTCTGACTGCATTGCCATCAGGTCTCATCAAGTCAGCCACCATGACGCCCACGCCGCCTGTCATTCCCGCCCGGTTCTCCGCGGCGCCTCCGTCCTCACCAATCCCTCCCACTTTCGTCACTGCAGAAACGTACGGGACGAGGCAGCTCACCACGGGAACATCCAGAAAGCCGGGTCTCGCCTCCCCTAAGGACAACCAGCCGGGTGGGACACCGGCCGGCGCCCTGGCTCCATCCGCGGAGTCTGTCGAGGCAGCATCTCAGGTATCACCGCTGACCGCCCTGCAGGACGTCGCCACGGCGACCGCCTCCCAACGGCCCGGCACCACAACAAGAACAGCCGGCCCCGCTACGTCTTCCACGGCGCGACCTACCGCGACCCCTCATCCACCCACCACCACCACCACCACCACCACCACCACAACTACCACTACCACCTCCACCATCGCCACTACTACTGCTTCTACCACTACTGCCTCCGTGCCACCCTTCTCAGCCACCACGCGAAGAACTGTGGCCACCATGACACCGAGGACTCCGTTCACCAGGAGGAACTTCACCCCCCACATCCCGAGGAGCGCCCCCCCCAGGGCGCCCAGCACCTATTCCCCCTTCACCACCCTGAGCTCCACCAGCACCGCCGCCGCCACCACCACCACAGAGGCCCCGCCCCAGCAGTGCAATATCACAGAGAAGATGTGGGTGAAAACAGGTAGTCCATTTGTCTTTCTGTCTTCGTTCTCGCTTTTGTAATTCTTGCGCCGTTGCCCAGCATCATCTTTAGACATTCTAAAGATACAGCTGTCTTTGCCTAACTCGGTTGTCGCCTCTTTGTGTCTCTATGTCTTCTCTCTGCTTCTCTCTCTCTCTCTCTCTCTCTCTCTCTCTCTCTCTCTCTCTCTCTCTCTCTCTCTCATTCTCAGTTGTGTCCATCTATGTGAGAAGGAACCGTCTTGACAGCATCCAGCGACAGAACCTTCGACGCGGGCTGAGCCAGGGCCTGCGAAAAGCTCTGAACGATAGCATGGCCCAAGCTCAGGTCTCACCCTTACTTCCCTTACCCATGAACTCTGCTTTGGTGCGGGGCAGAACAATTAAGCAATGGTGAAAATTGTATGTTTTGTCAATCAAACCACTAATCAAGGTATTTTGTTATTCTTTCTTCACCAATGCCGGGATTTTTTTACTTTCGTAATAACTATGATCATAGCTCCATTATTAGTAGCAATCCAACTGAGGGCTTCCAACGTCCCCAGAGATAGGAACAATGAATAGCATTAAATTACTTTTTTCATCAGAACCGAAATTACAGGCGGATTGTGGTTGATGAATGATATTCAAGCCATATCGTTTCACACAATGTATTGAAATGATCACACACTTTGGCCAAGGACTTTCATGTAGGTTATGCCAGGCAGGGGGCGAGGAGGACTGATATAGAAATGAGGTTGACTTCCTGGGTCCCAGATGACAGGTGGGGAGATGTTACATATTTGCAGAGGCGCATCAGGGTGTAGACCATGTCAAACCAAACTCTAGCACCATCGACGGTCCCATGTATATTAAAGGCGACAGTTACTTTAAAAATGTGACACAATCAATTCCGTCCGTCTCCATCATGCAGAGACACTGCACACAGAGCGTATTCATCAGAGATGTCATAACAATGCTCACACACACACACACACACACACACACACACCAGCTTCGTTCTAATAAAATACGTTGGGGAAAAACGCTTTCTCAGCGTTCTCCTATAGCCACGCTGCTGCGGGAAAACACAAGCATGGCTAACACAATTACAATGCTCTGTGTGTGGATTAACTATTCATAAGAGCAACCATGGATCCCCGCTGTGCCAAAATCATTCTCTATCCAATAAGCTTCTAATGCACCCGTCCACAGCGAACCTTTGGATCAGAAACACATCTTGGCTGGCGAATCCGGGATGAAATGGAGTCAATGAGAGGCGGAAATATGTGCCAGTGTGTGTGTGTGTATGTGTGTGCTTGTGTTAGGTGATTGATATGTGTATATGCGTGCATGCGCATATACACATACGTGCATGCTTGTTAGGTGAGGGAAGTGATGTGTTATGTGTGATGCTTGTGTGTGTTTGTGTGTGCGTGCACTTGGGTGTATTCTATGTATAGGGGTTTATGTGAGGGTAGGGAAGTGATGTGCTATGTGTGATGTGTGGTGTTTGTGTGTGCGTGCCTTTGTGTGTGTGTGTGTCTGTGTGTGTTCTGTGACTGATAGAAGGACGGGAATATGGGGACGTTAAATTAACTGGTACTTACTCAGATGTACTGGCCGTGCCCTTCTTAATAGCTTGAATTTAATTTGGATGCAAAAACAAGCGTTAGATCTCAGTTGAAGGGCAGAGGGATATGATTACTGGGCACATAAAACAGATTCTCTCACAGTCTCCTCGCAATGCTACTTGTCTTGGTATGCGAACATTTTAATTTCGAGAGAGGACATTTATATTTAATTTGTGTGTG